>NC_135808.1:8211743-8417842 GCF_964213995.1 Mustelus asterias
CAGTCATAGCTAGGGTGTAGAGAAAGATCAACTTAGTGCGAGGTAGGTCCATTCAAAAGTCTGATGGCAGCAGGGAAGAAGCTGTTCTTGAGTCGGTTGGTATGTATCTTTTGTATCTTTTTCCCGATGGAAGAAGGTGGAAGAGGGGTGCGTGGGGTCCTTAATTATGCTGGCTGCTTTGCCAAGGCAGCGGGAAGTGTAGACAGAGTCAATGGATGGGAGGCTGGTTTGTGAGATGGATGGGGCTACATTCACGACCTTTTGTAGTTTCTTGCGGTCTTGGGCAGTGCAGGAGCCATACCAAGCTGTGATGCAACCAGAAAGGATGCTTTCCATGGTGCATCTTTAAACGTTGGTGAGAGTCGTAGCTGACATGCCAAATTTCCTGAGTCTTCTGAGAAAGTAGAGGCATTGGTGGGCTTTCTTAACTATAGTGTCGGCATGGGGGGACCAGGACAGGTTGCTGGTGATTAGATCAATTAGCACTCACATTCTAACCATTACCTTGCAATTGTATCTTTCCCGATATGTGCCGTGTTTGTGAACTCACCTCTCCACTCACCTGATGAGGGAGCAGTGCTCCGAAAGCTCATGCTACCAAATAAACCTGTTGGACTTTAACCTGGTGTTGTGAGACTTCTTACTGTGTTCACCCCAGTCCAACGCCGGCAACTCCACCTCATCACTTCATAAGACAAGCCCTTCAACCCTGGAATCAATCTAGTGAACCGTTGATAGTCAGATACTCTTTCCTAGGGTAGAAAAGTCAAGTACGAGGGGACATAGGTTTAAGGTGCGTGGGGAAAAGTTTAGAGGAGATGTGCGAGGCAAGTTTTTTTACACGGAGGGTGGTGAATGTCTGCAATGTGCTGCCCGGGGAGGTGGTGGGAGCAGGTATGATAGTGGCATTTAAGGGGCAACTAGACAAATACATGAATAGGATGGGAATGGAAGGATACAGACTCCGTAAGTGCATACAGTTTTAGTTTAGGCAGGCATCATGATCGGTGCAGGCTTGGAAGGCTGAAGGGGCTGTTCATGTGCTGTACTTTTCTTTGTTCTTTGTTCTCTGAACCACCTCTGATACATTTATTTTGATTTGATTTATTATTGTCACATGTATTAGTATATACCTGTTGGGGAGCACTTCAGCAGTTACAGGCATTCAGCCTCTGATCTTTGGGTAAGCATTCTCCAAGGCGGCCTTCACGACACACGACAACGCAGAGTCGCTGAGCAGAAACTGACAGCCAAGTTCTGCACACATGAGGACGGCATGAACCGGGATCTTGGGTTCATGTCACACTATCTGTAACCCCCACGACTTGCCTGGGCTTGCAAAATCTCACTAACTGTCCTGTCTGGAGACAATACACATCCCTTTAACCTGTGCTTGGCCCTCTTTACACTCACATTACCTGTCCCTTTAAGACTTGATTACCTGTAAAGACTTGCATTCCAACCATTATCTTGTAAATTGAGTTTGTGTCTATATGTGCCCTGTTTGTGGACACAGCTCCTCACTCACCTGAAAAAGGAGTGACACTCCGAAAGCTCGTGCTACCAAATGAACCTGTTGGACTTTAACCTGGTGTTGGGAGACTTCTGACTGTGTTCACCCCAGTACAACACCGGCATCTCCACATCATCACTATTAGAAACTGCAGCCAGAAATTTAGGTTGCTTGGATGGGCATGCGACCCACCTAGAAGCGGGCAAAATCACACGAGAAGACATCAGACACGTGTCCCGACGCCATCACGCAGGCGACACGCGATGTTTTGGATTGAAAGTGGTGAGGACTGATTGGTTCAGAAGTGCTTAGTTATGAGGAGAGATTGGGTAGACTGGGGTTGTTCTCACTGGAAAGACTGAGGATGAGGGGTGACCTAATAGAGGTGTATAAAATTATGAAAGGCATAGATAGGGTGAATGGTGGGAAGTTTTTTTCCCAGATCGGTGGTGACGTTCACGAGGGGTCATAGGTTCAAGGTGAGGGGGGGGAGGTTTAACACAGATATCAGAAGGATGTATTTTACACAGAGGGTGGTGAGGGCCTGGAATGCGCTGCCAGGCAAGGTGGTGGAGGTGGACATACTGGGAACGTTTAAGACTTATCTAGATAGCCACATGAACGGAGTGGAAATGGAGGGATACAAAAGAATGGTCTAGTTTGGACCAGGGAGCGGTGCAGGCTTGGAGGGCCGAAGGGCCTGTTCCTGTGCTGTATTAACAAAGAACAAAGAACAAAGAACAATACAGCACAGGAACAGGCCCTTCGGCCCTCCAAGCCTGCACCGCTCCCTGGTCCAAACTAGACCATTCTTTTGTATCCCTCCATTCCCACTCCGTTCATGTGGCTATCTAGATAAGTCTTAAACGTTCCCAGTGTGTCCGCCTCCACCACCTTGCCTGGCAGCGCATTCCAGGCCCTCACCACCCTCTGTGTAAAATATGTCCTTCTGATATCTGTGTTAAACCTCCCCCCCTTCACCTTGAACCTATGACCCCTCGTGAACGTCACCACCGACCTGGAGAAAAGCTTCCCACCGTTTACCCTATCTATGCCTTTCATAATTTTATACACCTCCATCAAGTCTCCCCTCATCCTCCGTCTTTCCAGGGAGAACAACCCCAGTTTACCCAATCTCTCCTCATAACTAAGCCCCTCCATACCAGGCAACATCCTGGTAAACCTCCTCTGTACTCTCTCCAAAGCCTCCACATCCTTCTGGTCGTGTGGCGACCAGAACTGGACGCAGTATTCCAAATGCGGCCGAACCAACGTTCTATACATCTGCAACATCAGACCCCAACTTTTATACTCTATGCCCCGTCCTATAAAGGCAAGCATGCCATATGCCTTATTCACCACCTTCTCCACCTGTGACGTCACTTTCAAGGATCTGTGGACTTGCACACCCAGGTCCCTCTGCGTATCGACACCCTTTATGGTTCTGCCATTTATCGTATAGCTCCTCCCTATATTATTTCTACCAAAATGCATCACTTCGCATTTATCAGGATTGAACTCCATCTGCCACTTCTTTGCCCAAATTTCCAGCCTATCTATATCCTTCTGTAGCTTCTGACAATGCTCCTCACTATCTGCAAGTCCTGCCAATTTTGTGTCGTCCGCAAACTTACTGATCACCCCAGTTACACCTTCTTCCAGATCGTTTATATAAATCACAAACAGCAGAGGTCCCAATACAGAGCCCTGCGGAACACCACTAGTCACAGGCCTCCAGCCGGAAAAAGACGCTATCCACTACCACCCTCTGTCTTCTGTGACCAAGCCAGTTCTCCACCCATCGAGCCACCTCCCCCTTTATCCCATGAGTTCTTTCTTCTTTGCTCCCTCTGCTGGTGATGGTGAATTCCAACATGTTGTGTGTGCCTCCCATTCCCCAATGGTAAACACATATCTCACTGTCTCACCTTTATACAGTAAGAAGTCTCACAACACCAGGTTAAAGTCCAACAGGTTTATTTGGTAGCAAATACCATAAGCTTTCGGAGCAATGCTCCTTCGTCAGATGGAGTGGTCTCTGTTCTCAAACAGGGCACAGACACAGAAATCAAATTACAGAATACTGATTAGAATGCAAATCTCTACAGCCAGCCAGGTCTTAAATGTACAGACAATGTGGGTGGAGGGAGCATTCAACACAGGTTAAAGAGATGTGTATTGTCTCCAGACAGTACAGCTTGTGAAATTGTGCAAGTCCAGGAGGCAAGCTGTGGGGGTTACTGATAATGTGACATAAATCCAACATCCCGGTTTAGACCGTCCTCATGTGTGCGGAACTTGGCTATCAGTTTCTGCTCAGTGACTCTGCGCTGTCGTGTGTCGTGAAGGCCGCCTTGGAGAACGCTTACCTGAAGATCCAAGGCTGAATGCCCGTGACTGCTGAAGTGCTCCCCCACAGGAAGAGAACAGTCTTGCCTGGTGATTGTCGAGCGGTGTTCATTCATCCGTTGTCGTAGCGTCTGCATGGTTTCCCCAATGTACCATGCCTCGGGACATCCTTTCTTGCAGCGTATCAGGTAGACAACGTTGGCCGAGTTGCAAGAGTATGTACCGTGTACCTGGTAGATGGTGTTCTCACGTGAGATGATGGCATCCGTGTCGATGATCCGGCACGTCTTGCAGAGGTTGCTGTGGCAGGGTTGTGTGATGTCGTGGTCACTGTTCTCCTGAAGGCTGGGTAGTTTGCTGCGGACAATGGTCTGTTTGAGGTTGTGTGGTTGTTTGAAGGCAAGAAGTGGGGGTGTGGGGATGGCCTTGGTGAGATTTTATCGTATAGCTCCTTTATACCACAGACTGGAAACAAACAGACAACTCACTCACCTCCCCAAAGCGACTATACACCAAAACGCAGAAACAAGGGAAAGAGACTGAACTCAGTTACATCGAGGGGGAGCTGGGAAGTAACATTATAAAGGAAGCACAAGTTCACACATTGAATTGGGAGAGGCAGATAGGACTGGAGTAAGAAATGGTGAGGTAAAACAAGAGTCTACATTAGGTTAGCAGTGTGTCAATGTGAAAGCTCGGGGTGGGTCTATAAGGTTGGTGAGGTACAGGCTCTGATAGCTATGAGAGAATGTGATGGTGTTCTAAAATGTGTGCAGAGGAGATTCACCAGGATGCTGCCTGGGATGGAACATTTAAGTTATGAATGGAAGTTGGGTCAGCTTGGGTTGTTTTCTCTGGAGCAGAGAAGACTGAGGGTTCGACCTGATCAAGGTGTACAAGATTATAAGAACATAACATAAGAACATAAGAAATAGGAGCAGGAGTAGGCCATCTACCCCCTCGAGCCTGCCCCGCCATTCAACAAGATCATGGCTGATCTGAAGCGAATCAGTTCAGAACATTCTGCAGCCGACTGCTCCCCATATCCCTTAATTTCCTTAGCGATCAGAAATCTATCTACCCGTGATTTAAACATATTCAACGAGGTAGCCTCCACCACTTCAATGGGCAGAGAATTCCAGAGATTCACTACCCTCTGAGAGAAGAAGTTCCCCCTCAACTCTGTTCTGAACCGGCCCCCACTTATTTTGAGGCTGTGCCCTCCAGTTCTAGTTTCCTTTCTAAGTGGAAAGAATCTCTCTACCTCTACCCTATCCAGCCCCTTCATTATCTTATATGTCTCTATAAGATCACCCCTCAGCCTTCTAAACTCCAACGAGTACAGACCCAATCTGTTTAATCTCTCCTCATAAGCTACACCCCTCATCTCCGGTATCAACCTGGTGAACCTTCTCTGCATTCCCTCCAAGGCCAATATATCCTTTCGCAAATAAGGGGACCAAACCTACACACAGTATTCCAGTTGCGGCCTCACCAGTGCCTTGTATAGTTGCAGCAAGACCTCCCTGCTTTTATATTCTTTCCCCCTCGCGATAAAGGCCAACATTCCATTCGCCTTCTTGATCACTTGGTGCACCTGCAAACTGAGTTTTTGCGATTCGTGCACAAGGACCCCCAGGTCCCTCTGCACAGTAGCATGATGTAATTTTTCTCCATTTAAATAATATTCCAATTTACTATTATTTCTTCCAAAGTGGATAACCTCACATTTGCCAATATTATATTCCATTTGCCAGACCCTCGCCCACTCGCTCAGCCTATCCAAATCTCTCTGCAGACTTTCCACGTCCTCCACGCAATTCGCTTTCCCACTCATCTTCGTGTCATCAGCAAACTTTGTTACCCTACAGTCAGTCCCCTCCTCCAGATCATCTATGTATATGGTAAACAGTTGAGGCCCCAGCACCATCCCTGCGGCACGCCACTGGTCACCAACTGCCAACCAGAAAAGCACCCATTTATTCCAACTCTCTGCTTCCTGTTAGATAGCCAATCCGCAATCCACACCAACACCTTACACCCAACTCCGTGTACCCCAATCTTCTGCAGCAACCTTTTGTGAGGCACCTTATCGAATGCTTTCTGGAAATCTAAAAACACCACATCCACTGGTTCCCCTCTGTCAACCACACTCGTCACATCTTCATAAAAATCCAATAAATTCGTCAAACACGACTTTCCCTTCATGAATCCATGCTGCGTCTGCTTGATCGAACCATTCTTATCCAGGTGCTCTGCTAATTCCTCTTTAATGATGGACTCCAGCATCTTCCCAACTACGGACGTTAAGCTAACCAGCCTGTAGTTACCCGCCTTTTGTCTACTTCCTTTTTTAAACAGTGGCGTAACAGTAGCTGTTTTCCAATCAGCCGGCACTACCCCAGATTCCAGCGAATTTTGATAAATAACTACTAACGCATCTGCTGTTACCTCAGCCATTTCTTTCAGTACCCTGGGATGCATTCCATCCGGGCCCGGGGATTTGTCTACCTTCAGTCCCATTAGTTTACCAAGCACTACCTCTTTAGTAACAGTGATTGTAGAACAAAGAACAATACAGCACAGGAACAGGCCCTTCGGCCCTCCAAGCCCGCGCCGCTCCCCGGTCCAGGATTGAATCCTGAATCCAGGATCCCCGCCCAATTTTCCAGCCTATCTACATCCTAATATCCTATCCACCGAGCTGTCCCTCACAGCTACGATGCTTTGTTCATCACAACCTATTAATTCACCCCCACCCCCCCATTCCAGACCATGTGATCTCCAGGGAGAGGCGAAAACCCAGAGTGAAAACCCCAGGGCCAATATGGGGAAAAAAAATCTGGGAAATTCCTCTCCGACCCCCTGTGGCGATCGAAACGAGTCCAGGAGATCACACTGGCCCTGATCAGAAAATGCTTCCCAACCCTATTCATTTCCACTTCTGCTTTACGAACACCATCTGAATTCCCTGCTCCCGAGACAGGTTCCCAACTATCCGCAGTCTCGCTCTGTACTGGCACCAGCAAGATGATCATAGAATGAAGCCTTGAAACGAGAAACAAAGAACAATTAGCCCGCGCCGCTCCCTGGTCCAAACTAGACCACTCTTTTGTATCCCTCCATTCCCACTCCGTTCATATAGCTGTCTAGATAAATCTTAAACGTTCCCAGTGTGTCCGCCTCCACCACCTTGCCCGGCAACACATTCCAGGCCCCCACGACCCTCTGTGTGAAATATGTCCTTCTGATATCTGTGTTAAACCTCCCCCCCTTCACCTTGAACCGATGACCCTCGTGAACGTCACCACCGACCTGGGGAAAAGCTTCCCACCGTTCACCCTATCTATGCCTTTCATAATTTTATACACCTCTATTAAGTCTCCCCTCATCCTCCGTCTTTCCAAGGAGAACAACCCCAGTTTCCCCAATCTCTCCTCATAACCAAGCCCCTCCATACCAGGCAACATCCTGGTAAACCTCCTCTGTACTCTCTCCAAAGCCTCCACGTCCTTCTGGTAGTGTGGTGACCAGAACTGGACGCAGTATTCCAAATGCGGCCGAACCAACGTTCTATACATCTGCAACATCAGACCCCAACTTTTATACTCTATGCCCCGTCCTATAAAGGCAAGCATGCCATATGCCTCTTCACCACCTTCTCCACCTGTGACGTCACCTTCAAAGATCTGTGGACTTGCACACGCAGGTCCCTCTGCGTCTCTACACCCTTTATGGTTCTTCCATTTATCGTGTAGCTCCTCCCTACATTATTCCCACCAAAATGCATCACTTCACATTTATCAGGATTGAACTCCATCTGCCATTTCTTTGCCCAAATTTCCAGCCTATCTATATCCTTCTGTAGCCTCTGACAATGTTCCTCACTATCTGCAAGTCCTGCCAATTTTGTGTCGTCCGCAAACTTACTGATCACCCCAGTTACTCCTTCTTCCAGATCATTTATATAATTCACAAACAGCAGAGGTCCCAATACAGAGCCCTGCGGAACACCACTAGTCACAGGCCTCCAGCCGGAAAAAGACCCTTCCACTACCACCCTCTGTCTTCTATGACCAAGCCAGTTCTCCACCCATCTAGCCACCTCCCCCTTTATCCCATGAGATCCAACCTTTTTCACTAGCCTACCATGAGGGACTTTGTCAAACGCTTTACTAAAGTCCATATAGACAACATCCACGGCCCTTCCTTCGTCAACCATTCTGGTCACTTCTTCAAAAAACACCACCAGGTTAGTGAGGCATAACCTCCCTCTCACAAAACCATGCTGACTATCGTTAATGAGTTTATTCCTTTCTAAATGCGCATACATCCTATCTCTAAGAATCTTCTCCAACAACTTCCCCACCACGGACGTCAAGCTCACCAGCCTATAATTACCCGGGTTATCCTTCCTACCCTTCTTAAATAACGGGACCACATTAGCTATCCTCCAATCCTCTGGGACTTCACCTGCGTCCAGTGACGAGACAAAGATTTGCGTCAGAGGCCCAACGATTTCACCTCTCGTCTCCCTGAGCAGCCTTGGATAGATTCCATCAGGCCCTGGGGATTTGTCAGTATTAAGGACCTCACCTCCCACCAACTCTCGATCGCTAATATTCAGTAAACTATTTGTGTCTTCCACCGTGAAGACCGACACAAAGAACTTATTTAAAGTCTCAGCCATTTCCTCGTTTTCCATTATTGAATCCCCCCTCTCACCCTCCAAGGGTCCAACATTCACTCTAGCCACTCTATTCCTTTTTATATATTTGTAACAACTTTTACTATCATTTTTTATATTTTGAACCAGTTTAGTTTCATAATCTATCTTTCCTTTCTTAATCGATTTCTTAGTCGTTCTTTGTTGTTTTTTAAAGCTTTCCCAATCCACTAATTCTCCACTATTTTTGGCCACTCTGTACGCATGACAGACATGGACAGAGTGGACAAGGAGCAGCTGTTCCCCTTAGTTGACAGGTCAGTTATGAGGGGACACAAGTTAAAAGTGAGGGTGAGAGGTTTAGGGTGGATTTTTACCCAGAGGGTGGTGAGGGTCTGGAATGCGCTGCCTGGGAGGGTGGTGGAGGCGGGATGCCTCACATCCTTTAAAAAGTACCTGGATGAGTACTTGGCTCATCAGAACATTCAAGGCTATGGGCCAAGTGCTGGTAAATGGGATTAGGAGGGCAGGTCAGGGCATTTCATGCGTTGGTGCAGACTCGATGGGCCGAAGGGCCTCTTCTCCACTGTAGTATTCTGTGTGTAATGAAACTCCGAACCATTCAGTTCAACCTTGGTGCTGGATAAGATTGTGGAAATGGATGTAATCCTGAATATAGTTAACAGTCAGTTGAACAAATGTGGATTCATTGAGGAAATCCAGCAGAGATTTGTTAATTTTGAGCTATGTTGGATTAGCTTGAGTTTTTAATGAGGGTTGATGAGGGTACCCTTGTTGTTGTGGTACATATAAAATCCAAAAGGAATTTGGTAACATGTTTTTAATACAATGATGGAACCATAGAAAGTTGAGTGCACAGAATGAGGCCACTGTGTCTGCACCCACTGAAAAGCGAGTCACTCAGCCTAATCTCACTTTCCAGCACTGGGTGTGTGACTCTGATGGTTACAGCGCTTCAGGTACACATCCAGACACATTTTAAATCAGTTTAGGATTTCTCCACTCTCATTTCCAATAGTGAATTCCGGATCCCTACTCCCCTCTAATCCATCCACTAATCACTAATCTCTCTGATAAGGTAACCCGCTAATAAGGTGGCCCACTCTGCTAAGGGTAAATAACTCCTCCCCACCCTCTCTATCCAGACCCCTCACCATTTGCTACATCCCAATCAAATCTCGCCTTAGCCTCCTCTGTCCCAGGGAGAACAACCCCAGCCTATCCAATCTTTTTGATTTATTATTGTCACATGTGTAAAGGGAAAATACAAGGAAAGCACACGTTAAAATGGCTGCCTGACACATAAAGAGTTAACTGGGAAAGGAGCCAAAAAAGCAGACACCGGCTTCTACTTATCAGAAATCACTTTAAATCAAAACCTAACAGACAAGCCATTTCTAAATCACAGACAGTGATTCAGAGCAAACAAACACCTCAGGAAGCCAAGCCGAGGGTTGAGACATCTTTTAAGATAAGGAAAACCCGAAACAAAGGGAACAGATTAGCCATAGGAAGAGCGGGAAAACATGAATGCGAGGAAACCAATTAACACCTGAATGAGCCAAAACCAACCATTGATAGATACAGACATAAGGAAATGTACCCATTCATAAGAACAATACGATGTTAAATGTCTATATCTGTTTGTACCTGCCTAAAATGATGTGATAATGTTCAAATCACCGGTCCATCCATTGTGTAAAGAGTATAAAGATGGACCGCTCCCGACATTTTACCGAGAGAAGGTCTACTGCTGACTTGTGCCTTGTCTCCACGGAGCTCCGTTAAATAAATTGTGTTTTCTGAATCTCGAAGTCTGACTGCCAGTGGATTTTTCCCACAACAAATTGGCGTAGTCGGCTAGGATCCTATTACTGGTGAGATCGATTGGCCACGATCGCAACCGGGGTAGAGATCGCGGAATCTGTGAGGGTCAGACTGGATCAGAAAATACAATTTATTAGGGGAAATATTTGTACTGTGTATTTGTGATAGTATTTGTTATAGTGATAAGTACTAACTGCTGATAGTAATAAGTAACTGTGATTTGTGCTGATCAACAAATGGACAAGGTAGTGCCTGTCTCAAAACCACTGCCTTAGACTGGCTATTAAGAGCAGAAATCTGCCACGTGAAGGTCAGGAATTGAAGTGAGTGAGAGACACCAAGGGCACTAAAGGATTGTGAAGCACAAAAGGGCCGAAGTCGGTTTAACATCACCCTCTGTAGTGGTGAACAGACGCAGAGGTGCCAGCTGATTGCATGAAAGTTTGAAAAGTTGGGAACTGTACTGTCAATGTGGTGAAAAGTGGGGCGGAACAGGAGTTTGATCAACTCTGACCTAAACCGGACTCCGGTGGAGAAGCACATTGCCGAAGTGGTAATCGTGGAAGCCGTGAGTATAACTTGAAACCCCCTGTAATGGCAGTGAAACACGGTGTGAGAATAGCAATAGTGGCCGGGGGTAGTGAAGTCCCTACGGTAGAGAGCACACTTTACTAAAAAATAATCATGGCCAGGGTTAGTGAAATCTGCAAAATGGCAGATAGTGGAGTTAAAAGGGGATCTGCAGGTTCCCTGATTGAAATTTACATGACAGACAGGAAGGAGTTAATAAAGAGAATGCAAAAGGATGGCTGGGATACTTCTCAAACCTTAGAGCAGCAGAGAGAGTGGATACATAAAGAAAAAAGAAACAGAACGAAGAAAATAGGAATAATGTTAACACATCAGTTAGCAGGATTAGAGGAGGGGGCTGAAGGGTGGATCAGTAAATTTGCTGATGACACCAAGATTGGTGGAGTAGTGGATGAGGTGGAGGGCTGTTGTAGGCTGCAAAGAGACATAGATAGGATGCAAAGCTGGGCTGAAAAATGGCAAATGGAGTTTAACCCTGATAAATGTGAGGTGATTCATTTTGGTAGGACAAATTTAAATGTGGATTACAGGGTCAAAGGTAGGGTTCTGAAGACTGTGGAGGAACAGAGAGATCTTGGGGTCCATATCCACAGATCTCTAAAGGTTGCCAGTCAAGTGGATAGAGCTGTGAAGAAGGCCTATAGTGTGTTAGCTTTTATTAACAGGGGGTTGGAGTTTAAGAGCCGTGGGGTTATGCTGCAACTGTACAGGACCTTGGTGAGACCACATTTGGAATATTGTGTGCAGTTCTGGTCACCTCACTATAAGAAGGATGTGGAAGCGCTGGAAAGAGTGCAGAGGAGATTTACCAGGATGCTGCCTGGTTTGGAGGGTAGGTCATATGAGGAAAGGTTGAGGGAGCTAGGGCTGTTCTCTCTGGAGCGGAGGAGGCTGAGGGGAGACTTAATAGAGGTGTATAAAATGATGAAGGGGATAGATAGAGTGAACGTTCAAAGACTATTTCCTCGGGTGGATGGAGCTATTACAAGGGGGCATAACTATAGGGTTCGTGGTGGGAGATACAGGACGGATATCAGAGGTAGGTTCTTTACGCAGAGAGTGGTTGGGGTGTGGAATGGACTGCCTGCAGTGATAGTGGAGTCAGACACTTTAGGAACATTTAAGCGGTTATTGGATAGGCACATGGAGCACACCAGGATGATAGGGAGTGGGATAGCTTGATCTTGGTTTCAGATAAAGCTCGGCACAACATCGTGGGCCGAAGGGCCTGTTCTGTGCTGTACTGTTCTATGTTCTATGTTCTAGGTCTAATTGAACAAGTAGTTGCCTCTACTAAGAAATGGAGGGAAGATAAAGAAAGAATTAGAGAATTAGAATCCCGAGTGAGGGAACTGGAAAAGCAAAATCAGGTTTTAGAAAGGCATTGGGGAGGAGAAACTGATCCTCTACCTTCTTATGAGTCTACCCAGCAAGGACCAACCGCTCCCTCAGAGGAATGGGAACAGCTGGAACACAACTTAGCGCCCATAACCCGAGGGGGAACAGCTGCACGACCAAAAGCAAATTATAAACCCTTTACCCCAGGGGAGAGACAGCAGATAATGGCTTCCCTGGGCAAATTACAAACTAGAACCGCGAACACTACATTCTGGGAAGAATTAGACACGATCTGGGTAGGACACCAATTACACCTAAGAGACGTACACCAGCTGGTCAGGGCAGCCTGTCCAGCGGATAAGTGGAGGCAGGTAGCAGGGGGACCCGTTGCCCCTATAGCACAGAACTATAATGGGGGACGGTGGACACATGTAATTCCCCTAACAGCAGAGATGGATGCCCAACAGGCACCCTTCTTACAGTTTAAAGAAGAAATTCAGAGGGTCTTAGGGATTGCTCCCACTAACTGGAGCAGAATTACCACCACAAAGCAGCTAAAAGGAGAAGGAGCTTCTGAGTACGGGGAACGACTGTTCCGGATATACCAAGAGTGCTCAGGACAAGGGAATCCAGGGCAAGGAGATTGAGCGTTCATCCAGGCTTTTAAGGATGGACTCTGTGGTGCTCACCAGCTCATCCTAAAAATGGGAGTTATTATGTCCCAAGATTACGATGAATTGGTAGAATGGGCTAGTGGCATACCTGGAGGTGGATAGGGGAGATCTTAGTTTTTGGTTTTCAGTGTGTTTGTGAGATCTGGTAGCATGTCAAATGTAGGTGGTTGCTGTTGTATTAGATTGAGAGCAGGGAGCTGGAGAAGCCTGTTTGTTCCTGTGGAATGTTTGTTACAGGCAGTGGGTGCAGTGCATTGCACCTTGGTTTAGCCTCAGGGGGGCTGGGAGAGTCTTAAAACTGTTAAAGATTAAAGTGATAAGATTTCTTGAATTTACTTCTGTTTTGAGTTCATTACAGTTTGGAAGAAAGAAGAATAAAAGCGACCGTCTTAATCAACGTTCTGTATTCTCTTTGAATGTTTTACTCTCATCCCAGTTTGAAATGTTAAGTTTGAATGAAAAAGGATGTGCTGTGGAATGACCTTTGGAAGCTTCCATGTGTGTGTGTGTGTTTAAACAAAGTGGTTGCGTGGGTGTTTTGTTGTTGTTTGCTTTAATGTTTTAATGTTAAGAAAGGATTTAAACCTTGGAAGGAACCATGTGCTCTTTCCTTTGTCTTGAAGTAGAAATTATAAGAGTTAGTTGAGGAGTTAAGAGAAGAAATAAGTAATTTTGTGGAAAGGTAGAAAAGCAGGAACAAAAAACTGAGGTAAATATATTGTCTATGAGTCAGTTTAAAGTATATCAAGTCAGTGAAATACAGTATTAATCGCAGAATATCGCGATTTACGAACGTCAGATAGTTTAGTATTCTGAACTGGTTAAAATTATGTACTGCCGTCGGAATTTCATGTGCCATCTATTGTTCAAGGTTTGCCAAATATAAAAACACTGCAAACCTTAAAATCTAGCCAGTTAAGAAACCAAAATGTTCCGAATCAAATAACTGGTATGTATTGTACCTACTTTGATTTTGATTCGGCGCCTGTTACTTTCCCTAGAGTGCGGGGGTTTTGATCTGGAGCTCAGTTTAAAATTGGAAATGGCTTGAATTAAAAGGGTTTGGATATCACAGTTACGATGTGTAAAGTGGTATGATACAACTGCCGCTTGATTATTTTTATTATACAGTATAGCACTGCCATATAGACACAAGAATGACATCAAATCCTGAAAAGCCTTAACCAACTTTGTATGATATATTCATATACTATATATTGTGTATTGATAAAAACATGATTATTTTGTGAAGTACTGTGGTGCAGCGCTTACATACAAACAAATGACCAAATTAGAGATAATGTAAGAGTACTCATATAAAGATTGGAGCTGTATGGCATGTGATTTTAATGGGGAAAGCGATGTCTTTTAATAAGATTACATACAAATGAATGGATGTCCAGCTGCAGCCAAAAAAGGCCAGTACAAAGTGTTATTTAATTCACACTAAGCTTTCTATGGAAGGGGGATATATAGTTAAATGTATAATGCACTAGCTAAAGCCATACAAACATCAGGGAGAAGGTGGACACATGTATTGCCCACTATTTTAAAGAAATTAAGAGCTACCACGAACCGGACAACCGGATTAACCCCTTATGAGCTAATGACAGGACGGGCGATGCAATAACCAGAAAGCATCATAACAGGTGGGACTGATGTCAGTCCACTAAAAGATAAAATCAAGAGATACGTTCTGGACCTGTGCACCCAGCTAAAAGGGATGCGCAAATTGGTAAAAGACAATCAATAATAAAAGATGCAGAGAGAGAGCTTGAAATGCTCCCTGACATCCCAACAGTGGGAAGTCGCGTCCTAGTGAAAACATTACCCGACAAACCAGGGTTTGCACCAAAGTGGAATGGGCCATATGAAATTATAATTAGTGGGGACACCTGTGCCTGTATAGACGTAAGAGGGAAAGGTGTCTGGAAGCACTGGACACAACTGAAATTATACAAAGGAGATAATTGATGAACTAACAGAACTGCTTTCCTCAACTCAGTCAAAGACTGCAAGCGTGCGCGGGCTAATAAATAAAATAACTTGTAAAGATTGAATTATAGTGTTAAGTTTGATATATGACTGTTGCGGATATGTATGTAATCGCGTATGTAACTATTATTTTGCGTTGTGGCAACTGTAAATTTAACTGGGCTGGAAGATAACTTGTTTTACAAAGCTCACATACACTTACACGGGAATCGAACGATATGTTACCCGTTAACACAATCTGTAGAAGCCCTATTTGTAGCCACCCCTGGGTGGACCCCTCATGACTTATACACTGTAGATACATCAGAGACACCCTGTAAGGGACAAATTGGCAAATATAAAAAAGGTATACAGGGAAGATGTGTGGGACTTGTAAACCCCACAGATCCTGCATGCGGGGTCCCAACAGGTGGGAGGAAAAGCTTGTTCAGATACTGCAAGCTATCCGCTTTGTTTTACGGGGCAGGAATGGGGATGTGCCTATGCCTTAGTCCCTAAGAATGATTCTTGTGTACAGACAGTGTGTCCGTCAACATTGTCGGATTAACAAGGGACAGATTACTTGTATTTGTGACGAATGGAAATGTTTAAATATAACCGCGGGAAGACAGCTTATTTGTGGGCAATGCAATGGAACTCACGTAAGCTCAACCAAATGGACATACCCCTTTGATACTTACCAGGTGGTGGAATCAAACGGGAAGCCAAATAAACTGAACAATTGGCAGTATGAGCAAACTCACAATCGGGACACTAAATGTTACCGGGCTAAGAAGGGATATGTGTTTCTCTTCAATGATATCTACATGACAGAAACACCAAACCTCCCAAACCGTTTTGCGGTAGGAACAATCGGGCCACTGACTGTTCCATGCCCTCAGAAGGGGTACATTCGGAGGAGAATAGTAACCCGGGCTATTAGCAGGGAATTCTGCGCTGACTGGGAAGCCCCGGGTACACTGGGATCCTCACTGGGGTATGGGCTCCTCGGAGCTTTATCTCTGGGGGGGTCAGCCGGGGTAATTGGAGCAAAGAATAGAAACCATATTGTTTGTGGACTAACAATCCTGGGAAACAGCACTTCAAAAGCACTGGAGGCTGTTAACCAAGAAATGGCTGAACTGAGATTGTATGCACAGCAGACACGATACGCAGTGGACTACCAGTTAGCACAAGGGGGAGTATGTGCAATCATGGGCAACAAATGCATAACCCATGTCACAGATGAGTCTTACAATATTACACAGGTCATCAATAACATCAGGAAACAACTTGATGACTTTAGACAGTGACCCAAGAGAGGAAGTAGTTGGCTGGCATGGCTGGTGGGGGAGTCCTGGGAGTCGTACCTGTTACATGGATTGGTCATACTCATTGTCATTATAATTGTCTGTTGTCTGACTGTTGGATGCCTTAAAGTCTGTTTTAAAATAATGTTGACAAGAATTGTGCCAGGAGCCAGTGTGTACATCGAAGAAGAGCCCCTAATGAAGATCCTTGAAGACATCGGAAGAAATGAAGATATTGGAAGAAATGAAGACATCGAAAGAAACAAAGAAGGAGAGAAGAACGAAAATTTGTATATGTGAATGTATAATTGTTGGTCTGGGGATTGTGGAAGCTATCATCTGACCAAAAGGGGGGACTGTAAGGGGAAAAGACAAGGAGAGCACACATTAAAATGGCTGCCTGACACATAAAGAGTCAACTGGGAAAGGAGCCAAAAAAGCAGACACCGGCTTCTACTTATCAGAAGTCACTTTAAATCAAAACCTAACAGACAAGCCATTTCTAAATCACAGACAGTGACTCAAAGTAAACAAACACCTCAGGAAGCCAAGCCGAGGGTCGAGACATCTTTTAAGATAAGGAAAACCCGAAACAAAGGGAATAGATTAGCCATAGGAAGAGCAGGAAAATATGAATCCGAGGAAACCAATTAACACCTGAATGAGCCGAAACTAACCATTGATAGATACAGACATAAGGAAATGTACCCATTCATAAGAACAATACTATGTTAAATGTCTATATCTGTTTGTACCTGCCTAAAATGATGCGATAATGTTCAAATCACCGGTCCATCCATTGTGTAAAGAGTACAAAGATGGACCGCTCCTGACATTTTACCGAGAGAAGGTCTACTACTGACTTGTGCCTTGTCTCCACGGAGCTCCGTTAAATAAATTGCATTTTCTGAATCTCGAAGTCTGACTACTAGTGGATTTTTCCCACAACACATGTATTTAGATACAGTGAAAAGTCTTGTTTCTTGCACACTCTCCAGACATAACATACAATTCATAGAGTACGTAGGGGAGAGAGGGCGCAGAATATAGCGTTTACAATCTTTCCTCGTGGCTGCAATTTTCCAGTCCTGCCAACATTCTGGCAAATCTCCTCTGAATCCTCTCTAATGCAATCACCTCCTGTCTGTAAAACGATACATGAATGGTCTCCTCCAATACTCTAACCATTAACTTCAGATGGAAGGGTGCAGCAGGAGAGACTGTCACTGATACATTGGAAAGGGGGAGGGCCTTGAAACCGTTTCCCTGAGAAAAATGAAACCATCAGTGCTTCCAGCTTCAGTCTAAACTCCAGCGGATTCACCACCGGGTCCAGAAGCGAGGAGACTCCGGTGTTTACTGAAGGGTTTGGAGTTTTGGACTGAGAGGGTTGTACAGTCTGATCATCAACTTTCTCACTGGGGATCAGAGGCCAGGTTTAATAGTCAGAGGATCTAGAGTTAATAATGAGAGGGAATTCTTCCAAATCTTCTGGGTGTTGGACCAGATCCAGGGATACTGTGGGATCCTACAATGCTGGGAGAGCGAGTGCAGGACCTCCAGGTGGATGGATATGAAATGTGGAGCGTGTGGAATGAGCGCATTGGGTATGTGGAGACTTTACAGAGGGTGCGAGAGTTTGTCTTGGATGGGAAGTTCCGGTGTAAACACAGCCAGTTACTGAAACTGGCCAATGGTGAGCCCATCTGGTTCACTAATGTCCTTCAGGGAAGGGGATCTGCCGTCCTTACTTGGTTCGACCTATATATGACTCCAGATCCACAGTGATGTAGTTGACACTTAACTGCCCTCTGAGCAATAAACGTTGGCCCACCCAATGACCCTCATACCCCATGAACACATATGATAAAAGCACAGGGACTTAAAGGTTTCATCATAGGTACAAATTGAGTGGGATTTACTGGCCACGCTCGGCCCGAAACCAGAAACTTCCACCCGAGGTCAACAGACCTTTCCATGGTCCGCCACCTCGCCTGCTACGATTCCCATGGTGGGCGGAAGGGGAAACTTTGCCCTATTATCTCAAAGTTCGCAACATGAACAGTGCCCACTGATCTTAATCTGATGTTGGCAATATAAAAAATTTTCAAAGGCACTTTGAAAGGAGTTGAAAGGTTTTGACAAGAACCAAATATTAACAGTTGACCTGAGGTTGTTTGTACTCTGTCCAGTTTTAACTGAAAGATCTGAGTCTTTGATGGTGAGACGGAGGGAGATTCAGTACAAAGCCGCAGTGAGAACCCAGCAAGCTGATCCCTGAGACCAAGCCGTACTGGTGCCGTGGCGAGCTGTGAGGGACACTCTGCAAAATGTACTATAAAAAGGTGAAAAGCGACCTTCCCCGCTCAGAGCTGGGTCCCTGGCGCTGTGAGGCAGCAGTGCTAACCACTGTGCCACCGTGCCACCCTCCCGGTTTCTGGGTGATTATTCCAGTAACACTGCCCTCTGTTACCGCACCCACTAAATACACTTGACACATTACAAAAACAGCTCAGGTCTCCCTCTCTCCCCACAGATGTGGCTACGCAGTGGCACAGTGGGTAGCACTGCTGCTTCACAGTGCCAGGGACCCGGGTTCCATGCTCGGGTCACTGTCTGTGTGGAGTTTGCACATTCTCCCCGTGTCTGCGTGGATTTCTTCCGGGTGCTCCGGTTTCCTCCCACAGTCCGAAAGATGCGCTGGTTCGGTGAACTGGCCGTGCTAAATTCTCCCTCAGTGTACCCAAACAGACGCCGGAGTGTGGCGACTAGGGGATTTTCACAGTAACTTCATTGCAGTGTTAATGTAAGCCGAGTTGTGACAATAAGAAATAAACTTTGTAATTATTTTTTAAACTCTCAGTGGTTGGGATCTGGAATGCGCTGTATCGGGACCTAAAAATCGCAAGTGCGGATGAGGTGGGAGAATCCATTCCAGAAGGGGATTGGACAAGTTTCTGAACAAAGAATTGTCCAGGTTTATTGCCAAGGAGGGGAGTGGTCCCAGTGGAAATTGAAGAAGGGAAAGGGTTAATGTTTTTTTTGTACTCAATGTATTTTGTGCCTAAAAGGTTGAACTTTGTATCTGGAATGTATCATAAACATATCGTTTACTTGTGGCTAGTCATCCCTTTTTTATATTGCTCCTGGTAGTAGCATAAGCCATTTGTTCATGTCTTTCATCTTTTACTTTAGTATAAGCCATTTGTTCATGGTTCTCTCGCTTGTTTATATCATTCTGATAAAACAGACAGTTGAATATAGATGTTAGGAGGCTTTCCTGGAGGCTTGTCTGTGATTTAAGCAGAGGAAGCAGCCACCAAATGGTAGAGTGCGAGAATGGCCGTTTGAAGGAGGACTCCAACTGGGACAGTTGCACTCAGTCACTCAGTCACTTCAAAGGAAACGCTGCGGGAAGAGCAGGGGACCAGAGATGACACCTTGACTGCAACGACCAGAAGAATTGTGCTTTATGACCCAAGGATACCAGATGGTTTCTAACCATGATCCAAAGACTATCAGAAGCTGTTAAAGGAACTATAATTTACGATCAAGGACTGTTAACTGGGCTTTGCTTCATGACTTGTATTGGGAACCCTGATGTATAAATATCCACGTTTCTTGTGTTCAGTGAGAACTTTGGCTTCCGCTTTCAAGGGGTCAAGTTCTCCCATAAGCTTATGAAAATAAAGCCTGACTGTATTTTTGACTCATATCAGCCTATAGAGGTATAATTTCCGACTTCAGTTTTGGTGCCGAAAGCCGGGACAAAAAACCCCGGATCTGTTTGTGGGACTCTGTTTGCAGGCCCAGGTTGAATGGCCACAACCTGTGCACTGGAATAGAGTTCTGAACCTAATAGGGTCAGTCAAACTACAGTGGGCTGAGCATATGTGGTGAGTGTGTGTGAGAGTGAAAGACATCTGAGCTGAACACATACGGACAAGGAGGCATTTGTCTGTTATGGATTCTCAAGTGAGTGTAAAGACTGGAGAAAAGTTGCCTGAGATGTGATGTTCAGACGTGAGTGAGAAAGAAACTGTTTGTGTGAGAGAGAAACTGTCTGAGTGATCACTGGAATAGTGTAAGCTTAATAGTGTAAGCGGTGGTACGGAGGGATTTGATCGCCCCTGACAGGTAACACCGGACTCTGATAAGAGCGACCTAGGAGTGGGAGAGTGAGAAGGGAGAATAGAAGGCTCCAAGTGGTGAGTATAAAACTTATCTGTATTATGGCGGGATCACAAGTACAAGGACAGTGGGGACTTTCGGAATCCCTGATAAATGAGTGTATGACTGAGAGGAACAAATTCATTAAACAGATGAGAAAAGGGGGGTGGAACTTATCCTACCCTCTGGGCCAACAGCATAAGTGGTTGGGTAAAGAAAAGAGAAACATGACAAAGAAAATAGGAGTATTGTTAATACATCAGTTAGCTGGACTAATTGAGCAAGTCGTTGCCTCTACTCAAAAGTGGAGTGAGGATAAAGAAAGGATTAGTGAGTTAGAATGCAGAGTAAGGGAACTGGAGAAACAAAACCAAGTATTAGAAGAAAAGCTATGGAGAGGGGAAACCATTCCTCTACCTCCTTATGAGTCCATACAACAGGAACTAAACACTCTTCCAGAGGAATGGAATGTCCTAGAACACAACTTAGTGCCAGTAACCCGAGGGGGAACAGGTACACAGCCAAAAGTAAATTATGAACCTTTCACCCTGGGTGAGAGGCAGCAGATAATGGCTTCCCTGGGTAAATTACAAACTAGAAGCGCAAACACTAAATTCTGGGAAGAATTAGACACAATCTGGGTAGGACACCAATTACACCTGAGAGACGTACACCAGCTGGTCAGGGCAGCCTGTCCAGCGGGTAAGTGGAGGCAGGTAGCAGGTGGACCCGCCGCTCCTCCAGCACAGGATTATAGTGGGGGACGGTGGACACATGTAGTCGCCCTAACATCAGAGATAGTCGCCCAGTTTAAAGTAGAAATTCTGAGAGTATTAGGGAATGCTCCCACTAACTGGAGCAGAATGACCACAACGAAACAGCTAAAAGGAGCTTCTGAATGTGGGGGATGGTTGTCCCAGGTACATCAGGAGTGCTCTGGACAAGGAAACCCAGGTAGAGGGGATCGAGCGTTCATCCAGGCTTTTAAGGATGAATTCTTTAGTGTTCACCAAAAACTCCTTGAAATGGGAATTCTCAGTACCCCGAACTATGATGAGTTGGTAGAATGGGCTAATGGCATACCTGGAGGTGGATAGGAGAGATCTTAGTTTTTGTATTTCAGTGTGTTTGTGTGATGTGGTTTCTAGTCGAATGTAGGTGGTTGTTGTTGTATTAAATTGAGAGCAGGAATTGTTGAAACCTTTGTTCTTGTGGAGTGTTTATTGCGGGTAATAAATGACCTTAGTTTAGCCTCAGGAGTGCTGGGAAGGTGTTAAGACTGTTAAAGATTAAAGTGATAAGATTTCTTGCATTTACTTCTGTTTTGAGTTTTAATTTCAGTTTGGAAGAAAGAAGAATAAAAGTGACTGTCTTAATCCAAGTTCTGTATTCTTTTAAATGTTTTACTTACATCTCAGTTTAAGATGTTAAGTTTGAATGAGTGGTGGAAGCTTCCATGTGTGTCTGTGTGTGTTTAACAGAGTTGTTTGTTTTGATGTGATGTTACAACTGTGGGTTTGATACAGAGTTTGAATAAAATTAGAAGATAAATTGAAGTTTCAAAATCAAAGTACATAATTTGAAGTTGGAAATAGCCAATTTGAATTTTGAATAAACCTGTGTTTGAATTTTGTTAAGAAAGGATTTAAACCTTGGAGGGAACCATGTGCTCTCTCCTTTGTCTTAAAGTGAAGATTATGAGAGAGTTAGTTGAGAAATTGAGAGAAGAAATTAAGTAATTTTATGGAAAAGTAGATAAGCAAGAACAAAAGAATGAGGTAAATGTACTGTCTATGAGTCAGTTTAAAATATTTTAAGTTAAGTGAAATGAATTGTAATTCTGCTTATTTCACGTTCCAGGAGGAGATTAATCAATTAAATCTTAGTTGCCAATGCAAATTGCCCTTACAAATGTCTGATAGTTTAATGTTCTGTAACTGGTTAAAATTATGTACTGCCGTTGGAATTTTATGTGCTATCTATTGTTCAAAGTTTGCCAAATATTGAGCACTGTCAAGCTTAAAATCTAGCCAGTTAAAATCAAACCAAAATGTTTCTGATTAATTAACTAGTATGTATTGTACCTACTTTGGTTTTGATTTGGCGCCTGTTGTTTTCCTCGAGTGCGGGGGGGGTTTGATCTGGAGCTTGGTTTAAATTGGAAACGGATTGGATTAAAGGGGTTTGGATATCACAGTTATGGTGTATAAAGTATGATACAACTGCCGCTTGATTATTTTTATTATACAGTATAGCACTGCTATATCGACCCGGAAATAAAATCAAATTCTGAAAAGCCTTCACCAATTTTGTATAATATAGTTATATATTATATGTTGTGTGTTGATAAAACATAATTCTGTAGGAGCTTCCTGTTTTCCTCGCCATACAAATGATTAAACTAGAGATAATGTCGGGGTACATTATATAAAGATTGGAGCTGTATGGTATGTGATTTTAATGGGGAATGCGATGTTTTTTGATGAGATTATATACAAATGAATGGATGTCCGATTGCAGCCAAAAACCAGTTTAAAGTGTTATTTAATTCACACTAAGCTTTCTATGGAAGGGGGGTGTGTAGTTAAATGTATAATGTACTAGCTAAAGCCATACAGATATCGGGAAATTGTGGACAGAGATATTGCCCACTATACTGATGAGATTAAGAATAACCACAAACCGGACAACCGGATTAACCCCTTATGAATTAATGACAGAATGGGTGATGATGTAGGTTCACTAAAAGATGAATTCAGGAGATATATTTTGGAACTAAGCACCCAACTTAAAGGCTTGCGCAAATTGGTAAAAGACAATCCGGAACAAAGAGACACAGAGAGAGAGAGAGCTTGAAATGCTCCCTGACGGGCGGGAAGTTGCGTCCAAGTAAAAGCATTACTTGACAAACCTGGGTTCGCCCCTCAATGGGAGGGCCCCTATAAAGTTAAAATTGTGTAGTGTGCTTAATTCACAGATACGCGAGACGGTTGACCTCCAAGCAAGCTGACCGGGTTCGCGGGCAGTGGCGCGCGGGCGGTATAGCCTTTGGACCATTGTATAACGGTCACGCGGGTTATTAGTTAAGTGATAGGATGATTTTCTTGCTGCTTCTCACGACCCTTGCCCTGCTAGTTACGGAGGGGAAGTATAGATGGAATTGTGTAGACTTGAGGATAGAGCATCGCAAGCATGTAACGATGGCTCTGTCTATTGTAACCTTCTGACACATGGAATAAGTCCCTGGGAGGTAACCCGTAGGGACCGCTGCTTGGGATTCCTTAACCGTGCCATGTTGCTAACTTTGTTGGAGGGGCGAGGTGATTGGGGTCTCCCATGCATGTAATGTGGTGTAACTGGAATTTTTGGTGTTTAGCTGAGGGACCGGGATGGATCTGTACCCGGCAACAGCAGAGGGCTCGGGAGGATGTGTACATCAACACGAGATTTGGTCGATCCAAGCAATCGTTGTACCAATCCTCTAACATCCGACCCTATCACATGAACACTTTCATGTATATGTCTCACTTGTATGTATTGCAGTCAAAATTTTGAGCAAGTGTTGGGTCTGCTCACATATTCCCATGCACGAAGGAAAGGGGGGAAAGTCCTTTATTCCCTATCCCTTTGTCAACTCCGGGAATAGTAGAGGGGATTTCGAATCAGAATGGAACCCAAGATGGGACAAGGAAAGTGACATTTAAAAAACCCCATCAGGCATGTTGTGAAAAACCAACAAGGGAGGATCTATCTGCTTGGTAAGAAACGGAACCATACTTATTGGCCGTAGCTACTGTACCTAGCAGATTAATGTCACCAGTGATGCCTGGGCTTTGGCGCAACAGATTACAATCCATTGCCCTACTGCTGATGTCCTGGTCAGCCTCTCCTCTACTTATATGAGCAGCATGACTGCATATAATGGTCCCTGTTGTATCTGTGGAAACAATGCCGACCCATGGCTTCCTTGGGATTGGGTAGGATCGTGTTATTTAGTATATGTGGTACCCTATATTCACCGTTACTGAGACAGAATGATTCTTTATGATAGCTTTCCCACTTTATGGGACAGCAAAAGCAGCTTAGGAACTTATGCATATGGCCTCGACCTTGGAGAGAATTGCAAATGAAACTAGAGACAGGTTCGAGGAGGTGAGCACAGCCATCTCTGAAATATCAACTGAAGTTGTAGCTATCCGGACTGTTGCTTTATAGAACCGATTGACACTTGATTATGTGTTGGCTTTCCAGGGAGGAACGTGCGCTATAATTGAATCTGAATGCTGCACGTATATCCTGGATGATTCGGAAAATATAACTCGTTTGGCAGATCATATCAAACGAGTGGCTATGACAATACAAGGTGAAGGGAGCCAATATCATAATTATAACCCTCCGGGATGTATGAGTGATCGGCCAGTTCAGTGCTTCCGATGTGGGAGTTCCTGCAAACACCTAGCTTCCCAGAGGTTCACATATGTACCAGGTGCGTGGAACTGCAGCTCTTGAGGGACCGTGTTAGGGAACTGGAGCTGCAGATCGCTGACCTTAGCCTAGTCAGGGAAAATGGGAGAAAAATTGACAGCAGTTATAGGCAACTAGTTACACCGGGGCATCGGGAGAATGACACGTGGGTCACAGTTAGGAGGAGTAAAGGGCAGAAGGGTAAAGTACAAGGGAGGACTCCAGAGGTGTCTCAAAATAGGAAGGGCTTGGTGACAGGTGTGAGTGGGGAGGGGAGTGGACAGTTAGAAGAGGGGTCACCTGTGGTTGTCCCTCTCCAAAACAGGTACATTGTTTTAGATAGTGTGGAGGAGTGTGCCTCTCCAGGGGTAAGACACAGTGACCAAGTCACTGGCACACAGTCAGGCTCTGTGGCCCGGAAAGGCAAGAAAGGGGTTAGGAGAGCGATAGTGGTGGGGGATGCGTCAGTCAGAGGCACAGACAGGCGATTCTGTGGGGGCGAACGGGACTCCAGGATGGTAGTCTGCCTACCTGGTGCTGGGGTCACGGATGTCTCCGAGCGGATAAGAGGCATATTAAAAGGGGAAGATAAAGAAACGGACGTCATTATACACATTGGTGGAAATGACGTAGATAGGAAGAGTAGGGGGGTCCTAAGAGAGCAATTCAGGGAGTTGGGAAATAGATTAAAAAGTAGGGTCACTAGGGTGGCCATCTCTGGGCTGCTCCCAATGCCTCGTGCCAGTGAGGCTAAGAATAGGGAGTTGGTTCAAATGAATGCCTGGCTAAAGGACTGGTCCAGGAGGGAGGGCTTTATGTTCATAGACCAATGGGAGGTTTTCAGGAGAGGATGGCACCTGTACAAGAGGGAGGGGTCACAACTAAGTTGGAAGGGCACAAATATCCTGGCTGGGAGCTTTGCTAGTGCAGTTCGGGGGGGTTTAAACTAGTATGGCAGGGGGGTGGGGATCAAACTATTAGGTCTATAAGTGTGGTGGCTGGGGACGAGCTTGGGGCTGGGACAAGGCTGGCAAAGAAGAAGAGCACTCTGGGGGAGGACGACCTCACTGAGCCTGGGGGTCTGGAGTGCTTATACTTCAATGCAAGGAGCGTAGCAGGTAAAACAGACGAACTTGGGGCCTTAATGCGCACGAGGAATTTGGATGTGGTTGCGGTGACAGAGACTTGGTTGAAAGAGGGACAAGACTGGCAGCTGAATATTCCAGGGTACAAGTGTTTTAGGCGAGACAGACGAGGGGCCAAAAGAGGTGGGGGAGTAGCGGTATTGGTTGGAGAGCATATTACAGCGGTGCAGAGGGAGGACAATTCAGAGGAGTCGTGTAGCGAGTCACTCTGGGTGGAGCTTAGAAACAGGAAAGGCGCAGTCACTATGTTGGGGGTGTACTACAGGCCCCCCAACAGCCCAAGGGAAGTGGAAGAATGGATATGTCAGGAGATACTGGATAGGTGCAGGAAATATAGGGTTGTTGTAGTGGGAGACTTCAATTTCCCTGGTATAGACTGGAAATCGCTGAGGGCAGGGACTCTGGATGGGGAGGAATTTGTAAAATGTGTACAGGAGGGTTCGTTGGAACAATATGTGGACAGCCCGACTAGAGAGGGGGCTATACTGGACCTGGTACTGGGGAATGAGCCCGGTCAGGTCTTCAAAGTTTTGGTTGGGGAACATGTGGCAAATAGTGACCACAATTCTGTTAGCTTTAGGATAGTGATGGAAAAGGATGAGTGGTGTCCCAAGGGTAAGGTGTTGGATTGGGGGAAGGCTAACTTTATTGGGATCAGGCAGAAATTGGCAGCTCTTGATTGGGAGAGGCTGTTTGAGGGTAAATCCACATCTGGTATGTGGCAGTCTTTTAAGGAACGGTTGTTAGGGCTACAGGACAAGCATGTGCCTGTAAAAAAGAAGGATAGGAAGGGTAGGATTAGAGAACCGTGGATAACCAGGGAAATTGAGGGACTGGTCAAAAGGAAAAGAGAGGCGTATGTTAGGTCCAAGCAGCTAAAAACAGAGGGAGCTCTGGAGGAGTACATTGAAAGTAGGAAAATACTCAAACGGGGAATTAGAAGAGCAAAAAGGGGTCACGAAATGTTCTTGGCAGACAGGATTAAGGAGAATCCCAATGCATTTTATTCATACGTTAGGAACAAAAGGGTTGTTAGGGAAAAAATCGGACCTCTCAGGGACAAAAGTGGGGACTTATGCTTGGAGCCCAAAGAGGTAGGGGAGATCCTAAATGAATACTTTGCGTCGGTATTCACAAAGGAGAGGGATGTGTTGACTGGGAGTGTCTCGGAGGGGAGTGTTGAACCGTTGGAGAAAATCTCCATTACAAAGGAGGAAGTGTTAGGTTTGTTAGAGAATATAAAGACTGACAAATCCCCAGGGCCTGATGGAATCTATCCAAGGCTGCTCAGGGAGACGAGAGGTGAAATCGTTGGGCCTCTGACGCAAATCTTTGTCTCGTCACTGGACACAGGTGAGGTCCCAGAGGATTGGAGGATAGCCAATGTGGTCCCGTTATTTAAGAAGGGTAGGAAGGATAACCCGGGTAATTATAGGCCGGTGAGCTTGACGTCCGTGGTGGGGAAGTTGTTGGAGAAGATTCTTAAAGATAGGATGTATGCACATTTAGAAAGGAATAAACTCATTAACGATAGTCAACATGGTTTTGTGAGAGGGAGGTCATGCCTCACTAACCTGGTGGTGTTTTTTGAAGAAGTGACCAAAATGGTTGACGAAGGAAGGGCCGTGGATGTTGTCTATATGGACTTTAGTAAAGCGTTTGACAAAGTCCCTCATGGTAGGCTAGTGAAAAAGGTTGGATCCCATGGGATAAAGGGGGAGGTGGCTAGATGGGTGGAGAACTGGCTTGGTCATAGAAGACAGAGGGTGGTAGTGGAAGGGTCTTTTTCCGGCTGGAGGCCTGTGACTAGTGGTGTTCCGCAGGGCTCTGTATTGGGACCTCTGCTGTTTGTGATTTACATAAATGATCTGGAAGAAGGAGTAACTGGGGTGATCAGTAAGTTTGCGGACGACACAAAACTGGCAGGACTTGCAGACAGTGAGGAACATAGTCAGAGGCTACAGAAGGATATAGATAGGCTGGAAATTTGGGCAAGGAAATGGCAGATGGAGTTCAATCCTGATAAATGCGAAGTGATGCATTTTGGTGGGAATAATGTAGGGAGGAGCTACACGATAAATGGAAGAACCATAAAGGGTGTAGAGATGCAGAGGGACCTGGGTGTGCAAGTCCACAGATCTTTGAAGGTGACGTCACAGGTGGAGAAGGTGGTGAAGAAGGCATATGGCATGCTTGCCTTTATAGGACGGGGCATAGAGTATAAAAGTTGGGGTCTGATGTTGCAGATGTATAGAACGTTGGTTCGGCCGCATTTGGAATACTGCGTCCAGTTCTGGTCGCCACACTACCAGAAGGACGTGGAGGCTTTGGAGAGAGTACAGAGGAGGTTTACCAGGATGTTGCCTGGTATGGAGGGGCTTGGTTATGAGGAGAGATTGGGGAAACTGGGTTTGTTCTCCTTGGAAAGACGGAGGATGAGGGGAGACTTAATAGAGGTGTATAAAATTATGAAAGGCATAGATAGGGTGAACGGTGGGAAGCTTTTCCCCGGGTCGGTGGTGACATTCACGAGGGGTCATAGGTTCAAGGTGAAGGGGGGGAGGTTTAACACAGATATCAGAAGGACATATTTTACACAGAGGGTCGTGGGGGCCTGGAATGTGTTGCCGGGCAAGGTGGTGGAGGCGGACACACTGGGAACGTTTAAGACTTATCTAGACAGCTATATGAACGGAGTGGGAATGGAGGGATACAAAAGAGTGGTCTAGTTTGGACCGGGGAGCGGCGCGGGCTAATTGTTCCTTGTTTCTCGTTTTAAGGCTTAATTCTATGATGTTCGTGGAAGTGGAAATTACTAGGGTTGGGAAGCATTTTCCGTTCAGGGCCATTGTGATCTCCTGGACTCGTTTCGATCGCCTCAGGGGGTCGGAGAGGAATTTCCCAGATTTTTTTTTCCCCATATTGGCCCTGGGGTTTTTCACTCTGGGTTTTCGCCTCTCCCTGGAGATCACATGGTCTGGAATGGGGGGGTGGGGGTGAGTTAATAGGTTGTAATGAACAAAGCATCGTAGCTGTGAGGGACAGCTCGGTGGATAGGATATTGGTATGTAGATAGGCTGGAAAATTGGGCGGGGATCCTGGATTCAGGATTCATTCCTGGACCGGGGAGCGGCGCGGGCTTGGAGGGCCGAAGGGCCTGTTCCTGTGCTGTATTGTTCTTTGTTCTTTGTTCTTTGGGATCGCTGGGGCAATGGTTCAGGTCGTGGGAATCATATCTGATGCACAGGTTAATTGTATGAATTGTCATCGCATGTTGTATTTGTATGGCATTATTGAACGCTTGTTGTAAAACGGTAACAGCCCGAATTATGCCGAGTGCAAGTGTACAGGCAGAAGGGACAGACTTCCTGATGAAGGAGGTAGGCCCATATGTATTGGTAACATTTGGCTCTGAGTTGGTCATGGGGCCATGTTTGCACTTGGCCTCTGACCAAAGGGGGGATTGAAGAAGGGAAAGGGTTAATGTTTTTTTTGTACTCAATGTATTTTGTGCCTAAAAGGTTGAACTTTGTATCTGGAATGTATCATAAACATATCGTTTACTTGTGGCTAGTCATCCCTTTTTTATATTGCTCCTGGTAGTAGCATAAGCCATTTGTTCATGTCTTTCATCTTTTACTTTAGTATAAGCCATTTGTTCATGGTTCTCTCGCTTGTTTATATCATTCTGATAAAACAGACAGTTGAATATAGATGTTAGGAGGCTTTCCTGGAGGCTTGTCTGTGATTTAAGCAGAGGAAGCAGCCACCAAATGGTAGAGTGCGAGAATGGCCGTTTGAAGGAGGACTCCCACTGGGACAGTTGCACTCAGTCACTCAGTCACTTCAAAGGAAACGCTGCGGGAAGAGCAGGGGACCAGAGATGACACCTTGACTGCAACGACCAGAAGAATTGTGCTTTATGACCCAAGGATACCAGATGGTTTCTAACCATGATCCAAAGACTATCAGAAGCTGTTAAAGGAACTATAATTTACGATCAAGGACTGTTAACTGGGCTTTGCTTCATGACTTGTATTGGGAACCCTGATGTATAAATATCCACGTTTCTTGTGTTCAGTGAGAACTTTGGCTTCCGCTTTCAAGGGGTCAAGTTCTCCCATAAGCTTATGAAAATAAAGCCTGACTGTATTTTTGACTCATATCAGCCTATAGAGGTATAATTTCCGACTTCAAAATGCACTCGCATAGAGCTAGCATCGACAGGGCGGACCGAAAGGCCTCCTCCTCTGCTGTGAGATATTCATCAATTCTATGGTTCAGTTCAGGTTGAGTGTTTTAACAGGTTAGGGAGTGTTTGAATCTAGAGAGGGTGCGGGCCTGTGGTGAACCATCGTTGGTTCCCACTAGATAGTACTGAGCCAGGGTCTGGCCAGTACTACAAGTATGTATATATGTTGCTGTTGGGGTTAGGGATGGGTTGTTCTACTTGTTGCTGTTGGGGTTAGGGTTGGGCTGTTACACCTTGTATTATAGTTATTGTGGTACATCCCAGTTGGGCTCCGCCTCCTGGGAGAGGTATAAAGGTCACTGCTCTGTCTGGGACCCCTCAGTCTGGGATTGTGTATATAATTAGTAGCTGCCTTGTTACAGCAAATAAAAGCCTTTATTTCCTGAGCATCAAGCCTCGTGTGTGATAACGCGCATCAATTTTATTTGCTGTAAATAAACTCTCGTCGAAGAAAAAAAAAGAGTATGGAGCAGATACTGAAGCCTGAACGCCTTACACTAGATCCACGTGCGGTGGGCGCCTCTAACATCTTTGACCACTAGTTGAAATGTTTTGAGGACTACCTGGCAGCCTCCGCAGCGGTCACCACAGATGATGACAGACTCCGGGTCCTCCATGCAAGGGTAAGCGACACCGTCTACCTCGCGATCCGTGCGGCCACCGACTACACAAAGGCCCTCGAGCTTCTTGTTATATTAAACCGCCCAACGAAATACACGCTCGTTACCTCTTAGCCACTCAACGACGGCAGTCCGGCGAAACGATGGAGGAATACGCGAACGAGCTCCTACAGCTAGCCAGGGGCTGTAACTGCAAAGCAGTGTCGGCAGAGCAGAATATGAACGACCTCGCTCGAGATGCGTTTGTGGCGGGAGTCGGATCATCGTACATCCGACTCAAACTACTGGAGAAAGGTAACCTTGACCTCACTCAGGCAATAAAACTAGCGGAGATGCTGGAGACGGCCTCCAAAAGCCAAGTATTGTATCCTGAAGACCACGTGGAGACAACGTGGCAGGAGCAGTCGCCAATCCCTCCTCGTCCCTCGGGTTCGAAATGCTGCGTAATGGCGTGCTCACACTCGGGCCAGACGATGGCAGCAGCTCCGGGCGGCCCGCGGTGTTACTTCTGTGGGGGAGCGAAGCATACTCGGCAACGGTGTCCTGCTAAAGCTGTGTTGTGCTCCGCCTGCGGTAAGAAGGGGCACTATTCGAAAGTGTGCCGATCTAAATCTGCTTCTCGGAACAGCAGTGCGGCCTGTGATTCCTCAGAGCCCAGTTCTTCGTCGTCGACATCGTTGAGGGTTTCGTCCACGTGCGAGGCCAGGACGACGCCATTACGGTCGATGGAGTCGGAGATGTGTGACCACCAGGGTTCGCTGAGTTTGGCGCCATCACCCACGTGCGACCTATGGGACCGGCCATGTTGGTCGGCACCGACCGCGAACGACCAGCAGGGGTCATCCTCGTCGATTTCAGCTGCCTGCAGTGGCGCTCATGAACCAACGGTGGCGTCGATCATCCTGGACCAGGCCAAGCCTCATAGACTTGACAAGTCTCTGATGGACATTCAGGTAAACGACCACTTGATTTATTGTCTGTTTGACAGCGGGAGCACTGAGAGTTTTATCCACCCAGACGCTGTGAAGCGGTGTGGACTCCGGATTCAACCTGTCAAACAGACAATTTCTATGGCATCAAGGTCCCAGTCTGTCACCGTGCTAGGGAGTTGCGTGGTAACTTTAACGGTGCAAGGCACAGTTTACGAGCGTTTCAAGCTCCTGGTGTTGCCGCACCTTTGTGCGCCAATACTTCTCGGACTAAACTTCATGGTCCACTTGAGGAGTGTAACCCTACAGTACGGTGGGCCACTCCCTTCACTTTCAGTGGGAGAACAGCAGCCTCCAAATTGCCCGTAGCCTCTCGACGCTGAAGATCACCACATCCTCCCTGTTCCAGAATCTTGTGCCAGGCTGCAAGCCCATTGCGACTAAGAGTAGGCATTACAGCACTGAGGATCGGATCTTCATTCGATCTGAAGTTCAGCGGCTCCTCAAGGAAAGGCTAGTCCGTGGAGAGCGCAGGTCGTGGTGGTCAAGAGTGGGAACAAACCCCGGATGGTCATTGACTATAGTCAGACCATTAATAGATACACGCAGCTGGATGCGTATCCCCTCCCGCGCATATCTGACATGGTCAATCAGATTGCGCAGTACCGGGTGTTCTCCACCATAGACCTCAAGTCTGCCTACCACCAACTCCCCATTCGCCCAGAGGACCGACAATACACGGCTTTTGAGGCGGATGGTCGCTTGTATCACTTTCCCAGGGTTCCCTTTGGTGTCACCAATGGGGTCTCGGTCTTCCAGCGTGCTATGGACCGAATGGTGGACCAGAACGGGCTGCGGGCTACCTTCCCGTACCTGGATAACGTCACCATCTGCGGCCATGACCAGCAGGACCACGACACAAATCTCCTGAATTTCCGACGCACTGCATCTCGCCTGAACCTGACCTACACCAGGGAGAAGTGTGTGTTTCGTACGCGCCGTTTAGCCATCCTTGGATACGTGGTGGAAAACGGGGTCATTGGCCCTGATCCTAGACCTCTCTGAACTTTCCCTGCCCACTAGTGCAAAAGCACTGAGAAGATGCTTAGGCTTCTTCTCTTATTATGCACAGTGTGTTCCCAATTACGCGGACAAAGCCCGTCCGCTCATTAAGTCCACTTCTTTTCCCCTAACACCAGAGGCCCGATTGGCCTTTGATAAATTAAAAGCCGACATCGCGAAAGCTACGATGCACGCTGTTGATGAGTCCATCCCCTTTCAGGTGGAGAGCGATGCATCTGATTTCGCCCTGGCCGCCACACTTAACCAGGCGGGCAGGCCCGTCGCCTTTTTTTCCCGCACCCTCCAAGGCCCCGAAATTCGGCATTCAGCGGTGGAAAAGGAGGCCCAGGTCATTGTGGAGGCCGTCAGGCACTGGCGCCATTACTTGGCGGGAAAACGGTTCACCCTGATCACGGACCAGCGGTCCGTGGCGTTCATGTTTAATAACACGCTTGAGGGGCAAGATCAAGAATGACAAGATCTTGCGGTGGAGAATTGAACTCTCCACCTATAACTATGACATCATGTAACATCCAGGGAAACTCAATGAGCCCTCGGATGCCCTCTCGCGTGGAACATGCGCCAGTATACAGGAGGACCGTTTGCAGGCTCTCCATAATGACCTATGCCATCCTGGGGTCACTCGGCACGACCACTTTATAAAAGCCCGCAATCTGCCCTACTCGGTGGAGGACGTCAGGTCCATAACAAGAAGCTGTCGGGTATGTGCGGAATGCAAACCGCACTTTTACCGATCTGACCGGGCACAATTAGTCAAGGCCACTCGTCCCTTCGAGAGACTGAGTGTTGATTTTAAGGGCCCCCTTCCCTCAACACATCGGAATGTGTACTTCCTCAACATCATTGACGAGTACTCTAGATTCCCTTTTGTTATTCCCTGCTCTGATACATCCGCTGCCACGGTTATCAAGGCATTCCGTGATCTTTTTACCCTGTTCGGGTACCCCAGCTACATTCACAGCGACAGGGGCTCGTCGTTCATGAGCGATGACTTGAGGCAATACCTGCTCTCATACGGGATTGCCTCTAGTAGAACCATGAGCTACAACCCTAGGGGTAACGGACAGGTGGAATGTGAGAATGCTACAGTCTGGAAGGCCGTCTTACTGGCGTTGAAGTCAAAAAGCCTTCCAGTCTCCCGTTGGCAAGAGGTGCTCCCTGATGCACTCCATTCCATACGCTCACTCCTGTGTACGGCAACCAACGCTACTCCCCATGAGAGGATGTTTTCATTCCCTCGGAAGTCTTCCTCTGGGACCTCATTACCGTCTTGGTTGACATACTCAGGACCTGTCCTCCTGTGGCGACATGTTGGGGCCCGCAAGTCCGACCCGTTGGTCGAACAGGTCCATCTCCTCCACGCCAACCCTCAGTATGCCTATGTGGCATACCCTGATGGGCGAGAGGACACAGTCTCGATCCGAGACCTGGCGCCATCAGGGGACGTGGAAACCCCTGTGACTCCCATACCCCCTGTTACAAACCCCATAACTCTTGTCTCCCCTCCGGACACGGCGCGGGCAGCATCGGGACCATTACTTAACCCTTTTACTCCCGTGTACAGCTTGCCTGAGTCCAGAGGATGGTCGCCACTTCAGGGCGTGTCGGAACTCCATGGAATACCATCACCTCAGGGTCAACCGGCCCGTGAGTCTGTGGAGGAACAGTTGGACATCGCCTTGGGGAGAACGCCACTGCAAGTGCCTACTCCGGTGTCACCGCCGGTATTGAGGAGGTCACAACGACGGTGCGGTCCCCCTGACCGTCTGAACTTATAGACTGATGACAAATTATTCTGTTTTTTTTGTACCCCGCCGGCCTTTGTCTTCAAAGGAGGGGTGAATGTGGTGAACCATCGTTGGTTCCCACTAGATAGTACTGAGCCAGGGTCTGGCCAGTACTACAAGTATGTATATATGTTGCTGTTGGGGTTAGGGATGGGTTGTTCTACTTGTTGCTGTTGGGGTTAGGGTTGGGCTGTTACACCTTGTATTATAGTTATTGTGGTACATCCCAGTCGGGCTCCGCCTCCTGGGAGAGGTATAAAGGTCACTGCTCTGTCTGGGACCCCTCAGTCTGGGATCTGTATATAATTAGTAGCTGCCTTGTTACAGCAAATAAAAGCCTTTAATTCCTGAGCATCAAGCCTCGTGTGTGATAATGCGCATCAGGGCCACATCCTAATTCAGTGGAAAGCTTGGGGAAACCGAAACCAACAGCTATTTCCTGATTCAATATAAACTCCAGCGGATTCTCCACTGGGTCCAGAAGCGAGGAGACTCCGGTGTTTACTGAAAGGTTTGAAGTGAGAGGCAGAACCAAACACCATGGGAGGGTTGCTCAGTCTGATCAGCAACTTTCTCACTGGGAATGAACCGCCAGCTCCTATGATCCAAGAGGATTTAAACGAGCTTGCTCAGTTCCAAGGGGCCACGGTTAATGATGAGAGGGAATTCTTCCAAATCTTCTTCTGGGTGTTGGACCAGATCCCGGGATACCGGGGAATCGGACAGCGCTGGGAGAAGGAGAGTCGGCGAGTGCAGAGTTGGAGCGATGATCGATATGATATGTGGAGCGTGTGGAATGAGCGCATTGGGTACGTGGAGACTTTACAGAAGGTGAGAAAGTTTGTCTCCAACCAGAAGTTCCGGTGTAAACTCGTTCAGCTACTGTATTGGGCGAATCAGGCGGTGAGACGGAGGGAGAATCAGTACAAAGCCGCAGTGAGAATCCACCGCGCTGATCCCCAACACCAGGCCGTACTGGCGGCGTGGCGAGCTGTGAGGGACACTCTGCGAAATCTACAGTAAAAAGGTGAACAGCGACTTTCCCGCTCAGAGCTTGAGCTCCAGCGCCTGATGTTTCCCATGGAGCCGACGGGACATTGGAACAAATTGAACGGGTGAATCCAGAGCACTTTCCCTGTCTCTCCCCCCCTCCCCCCTTCACACCAATCTTATCCCATGTTTGTCAGGGAAGCAGTGAGCAGACAATGTTCTAACCCGCAGCATCTTTCAAACCATTTCGCTCAGCTTAAAGACAATGGAAAAGTTCCGAAACAGCAACAGGAAATGCTGGGAATACTCCACACAGCAGCTAATCTCTGTGGAGAGAGAGAGAAACACTAGCTGTTTTTGTCATGTGACAAGTGTATTTAGTGGGTGCGGTAACAGAGTGGCAGTGTTATTGGAATAGTCACCCAGAGACTAGGTGGTTGGCACAGTGGTTAGCACTGCTGCCTCACCAGGGACCCGGGTTTGATTCCCGGCTTGGGTCGCTGTCTGTGTGGAGTTTGTATATTCTCTGCGTGTCTGTGTGGGTCTCCAAAACAGTTTCCTTCATCCTCCCCCCTTCTACAATCACCCCACACTTCTAAAAATCGATTCCCACTGTTTAAAAAATAAGCTATAGTGAAGAAAGCCCACCAACGCCTCTACTTTCTCAGGAGCTTAAGGAAGTTCTGCATGCCCACTATGACTCTCACCAACATTTACAGATGCACCATAGAAAGCACCCGTTCCGCATGTACCACAGTTTGGTATGGCTCCTGCTCTGACCAACACCGCGAGAAACTACAAAGGGTTGTGAACGAAGCCCAGTCCATCACACAAACCAGCCTCCCATCCATTGACTCTGTCTACACTTCCCGCTGCCTCAGAAAAGCAGCCAGCATAATCAAAGATCCCACGCACCCCGGACATTCTCTCTTCCACTTTCTTCCATCGGGAAAAATATACAAATGTCTGAGGTCACGTACCAACCAACTCAAGAACAGCTTCTTCCCTGCTGCCATCAGACGTTTGAATGGACCTACCTTGCATTAAGTTGATCTTTCTCTACACCCGAGCTATGGCTGTAACACTACATTCTGCACTCTCTCCTTTCCTTCTCCCCTATGTAGTCTGTGAACAGTATGCTTTGTCTGTATAGCGCGCAAGAAACAATACTTTTCACTGTATCCCAATAGACTAGCTAGGGTAAATGCATGGGGTTATGGGGATAGGGTCAGAGTGCGATTGTGGTTGGTGCAGACTTGATGGGCCGAATGGCCTCCTTCTGCACTGTGGGATTCTATGATTCTATGATTCTATGATGTGACTATAATAAATCAAATCAGATCAAAAGAATATTAACCAGATCATCTGTTCTGGTGATGTTGGCTGAGGAATAAGGTTACCCCTTCTTTTCATCACACGCGATACTGAGCTTTATTCCGGTAGTTTGGGATTATTTTCTATGATCTCACCTTTTTTTCTGAATAAAAGTAAAACGGAAGCAGCTTTATCATCAGAATCTACAGTCTGTTCTGTGAGGAAAGGCCAAATGTAGCTTTAATGGTCAGATTTCTGGGGTGATTTCTACAATTGTGTTTGTTATTAAATCTGAAACTCGCCCTTTATGAGATCAGTTTGTTTATCAAGGGTTGCAAATCATTCAGAGAGTTTATGACAGCTTGTTATTTGTGATTGTGCCTCCTAGGAGATGGTTTACTATTGTTCCTGTGGTTCAATATTGTCTCAAAGTTTATTTATTTATTCATGTTATAAGTAGGCTTATATTAACACTGCAATGAATTTACTGTGAAACTCCTCTAGTTGCCACACTCCAGCGCCTGTTCGGGTACACTGAGGGACAATTTAGCATGGCCCATGCACCCTAACCAGCACGTCTTTGAGGCTGTGGGAGGAAACCGGAGCACCCGGAGGAAACCCACGCCAGCATGGAGAGAACGTGCAGACTCTGCACAGACAGTGACCCAAGCTGGGAATTGAACCCGGATCCCTGGTGCTGTGAGGCAACAGTGCCATCGTGCTGTTCTCAAACACATCACAATCGCAAAAGATCAGTGAGTTGTGCACACTTTTGGATTCCCAGTCTTACCTTTCCCAAAAGCTGATAATGTTGGATCATCCTGTTACTTTGAACACTGCAGTTGAAATGCATCAGATTTTAATTAATTCATTCTTGGGGTGTGAGCAACACTGGCTGGGCCAACATTTACTGCCCATCCCTAATTGTCCTTGAATTGAATAGATGGCTAGACCATTTCTGAGTGAATTTAAGAGTCAACCACATTGCTGTGGCTCTGGAGCGACATGTAGGCCAGACCGGGTAAGGACGGCTGATTTATTTCCCTAAAGGACATTAGTGAACCAGATGGGTTATTCCGACAATCGACAATGGTTTCATGGTCATCATTCAGGGAGGCATGGTGGCACAGTGGTTAGCACTGCTGTCTCACAGCATCAGGGACCTGGGTTCAATTCCTTGGGTGACTGTCTATGTGGAGTTTGCACATTCTCCCAGTGTCTGCGTGGATTTCCTCCTGTTTCCTCCCACAGTCTGAAAGACGTGCTGGTTAGGTGCATTGGTCATGCTAAATCCCCCCTCAGTGTACCCGAACCGGCACCAGAGTGTGACAACTAGGGGATTTTCACAGTAGAATTGCAGTGTTAATGTAAGCCTTACTTGTGACACTAATAAATAAACTTTAACTTCACTTTTTATTGAACCAATAAATAGACTCCGATACTGGAGCCTCTTGCTCTGCTGCTCCCTCTTTATTGGTGCAGTAAGTAGACTCTGATACAACACTTTCACTTAAGGTCTGCCAATTGCAGCCCTATTCATCCCTGGAGCCTCTTGTTCTGCTCCTCCCTTTTAAAATAAATCGGAACCTCATCCTGTCCCTGACTCCTGACCGGGATCCTTCGATTGGGACCTCCCTGACCCCGCTCCCCGTCCTCTGCCTCGGACACCTGCCTACAACAGCCCTCCGCTGCTGGTTAACTGATCCACATTTCTCCGCCAGCTTACACAGTTGCTCTGGGTCCACCCTCAGCCTGAAGAATTCTAAATTCTGAGTGACACATGTGCATTACGAAGGGGAAAGTGTCAAATAATATAGCGTTGATACAAGAGAATTAGTTTCACAATTACTTAGAGTAAACTCAAGCGCAGAGCATGGGCGTCATTGTGGCACAATGGTTAGCACTGCTGCCTCATGGAGCCAGAGACCCAGGTTCAATTCTGGGTGACCATCAAGGTGGATTTTGCGCATTCCCCCCCCGTGTTTGTGTGGTTTTCCTCCGGGTGCTCCGGTTTCCTCCCACAGTCCAAAGATCATAGAATCCCTACAGTGCAGAAGGAGGCCATTCAGCCCATCGGGTCTGCACTGATCACAATCCCACCCAGGCCTTATCCCCATAACCCCCTGCATTTACCCTACCTAATCCCCCTGACACTAAGGGGCAATTTAGCTTGGCCAATCCACCTAACCCGCACATCTTTGGACTGTGCGTCGAAACAGGAGCACCCGGAGGAAACCCACGCAGACACGAGGAGAACGTGCAGTCAGTGACCCGAGCTGGGAATCGAACCCGGGTCTTTGGCACCGTGAGGCAGCAATGCTAACCACCGTGCCATCCCAATAATGTTGAGGAAAGAACTTAAATCATGCAGACTTTGCTCACACTTAATGAGAAAGATCCAACAGTGTTCCTGCCCAGTTTTGAACCGGGGACCTTTCGCGTGTGAGGCGAATGTGATAACCACTACACTACAGAAACAGGGTGTGCTGGTTTGGTGGATTGGCCGTGCTAAATTGTCACTGAGTGTCGGGGGATTGGCAGAGTAAATAAGTGGGGTTACGGGGATAGGGCCTGGGTGAGATTGTGGTCGGGGAGGGGCTTGATGGGCCGAATGGCCTCCTTCTGTACTGTAGGGATTCTATATTTTAACAGAAGTCAAAGCCAGATTGCAAACACAAGCGCGGTGAACTCCCTTCTGAACAAATTGGAAGTTATTGATAAGAAATAAGCACACCTTAAAGGTTTCTATTAACCTTGCCCGAACATTGGCACGTAAGCTTCAATATCAGCTCTGAAAACTAAACCTCAAAACAAAGAAAGCTTATTTATTCGTGTTACAAGTAGGCCTCCATTAACCCTGCAATGAAGTTATTGTGAAAATCCCATAGTCGCCACACTCCGGCGCCTGTTCGGGTACACTGAGGGAGAATTTAGCATGGCTGATGCGCCTAACCAGCACGTCTTTCGGACTGTGGGAGGAAACCAGAGCACCCAGAGGATGCCCACGCAGATATGGGGAGATTGTGCAAACTCCGCACAGTGACTCAAGCTGGGAATTGAACCTGGGTCTCCGGTGCTGTGAGACAGCACTGCTAAACATTGTGCCACCGTGCCAACCTGTAAGATTGCTGATGGGTTTCTGAAGCGCCTGGACTCTTTTTTTCGGTACATTGTGAGGGCTGTGCCCACATATTTACCCTGCTAATCCCCTGACACTAAGGGGCAATTTAGCATGGCCCAATCCACCTAACCCACACATCTTTGGACTGTGGGAGGAAACCGGAGCACCCGGAGGAAATCCACGCAGATACGGGGAGAACATGCAAACTCTGCACAGACAGACAGTGACCCAAGCCGGGAATCGAACCCGAGTCTCTGGTGCTGTGAGGTAGCAGTGCTCAGCACTGTGCCGCCATACCGCTCACTTAATTACTTACTTTCCCTTCGAATTCTTATATGTAATTTAATTTGATTTGATTTGATTTATAATTGTCACATGTATTGGGATACAGTGAAAAGTATTGTTTCCTGCACGCTGTACAGACAAAGCATACCATTCATAGAGCTCATAGGGGAGAATTCTAAAAGGAATAGACAGGGTAGATTCAGAAAGGATGTTCCCGCTGGTGGGGGAGTCCAGAACTAGGGGGTCATAGTTTGAGGATAAGAGGTAAACATTTTAGGACTGAGGTGAGGAGAAATGTCTTCACCCAGAGGGTGGTGAATCTATGGAATTCACTGGCACAGACCTTTCGAGTTTAGTTTTTAACTGGGCACAGGGCAGTTGAAGCGAGAGAGGAAATATCGCTCATAGCCCAGCCAGAAGCAAAACAATGAAGTTATGGGCAAGTAAGGCTGTGGAAGGGAATTTTGAGTCAGCTAGCAGATCCTCAGGCAGGTTTTTAGTTTTTAGAAATAGCTTGGAGGGAAAAGGTTAAAATGATTTTTACCTAACAAGATAATGTTAGTGGTTTGCTTATATGTGAATCCAATAACAGTATTAAAATTAATGAGATATGATTTTTAAAGCATTTAGTATCTATACATTGAAATATTAAGCAATGCATTTTAACATTTTGATTTGATTTATTATTGTCACATGTATTAGTATACAGTGAAAAGGTTTGTTTTTTGCGTGTTATACAGACAAATCATACTACTCATAGAGAAGGAAAGGAAAGAGTGCAGAATATAGTGTTACAGTCATAGCTAGGGTGTAAAGAAAGATCAACTTAATGCCAGGTAGGTCCATTCAAATTCTCACTTGGGGATTCAGGTAATAAACAACTATTTGGTGGATTTCCTTATTTATTTTGACGGATCCTTACTTTGTGACTTACTTGCTTAATTACTTACTTTCCCTTTGAATTCTTACACTTAATTTAATTTGATTTGATTTATTATTGTCACATGTATTAGTATACAGTGAAAAATATTGTTTCTGGCACGCTATACAGACAAAGTATACCGTTCATAGAATCCGTAGGGGAGAATTCTAACAGGATTCAAAAGTCTAATGGCAGCAGGGAAGAAGCTGTTCTTGTGTGGGTTGGTACGTGACCTCAGACTTTTGCATCTTTTTCCCAACAGAAGAAGGTGGGAGAGACAATGTCCGGGATGAGTGAGGTCCTTAATTATGCTGGCTGCTTTTCCGAGGCAGCGGGAGGTGTAGACAGAGTCAATGGATGGGAGGTTGGTTTGAGTGATGGACTGGGCTACATTTTTGGGTTAACCTGAAGGATGTGAAGCGAATAAAAGGAAGGGGATGGGGGATTGATGGGGATAAAATTTGTCAATGGATGGGAGGCTTTGTGTGATGGATTGGGCTACATTCACCACCTTTTGTAGTTTCTTGCAGTCTTGGACAGAGCAGGAGCCATACCAGATACAACCAGAGAAGATGCTTTCTATGGTGTATCTGTAAAAGTTGGTGAGTGTATATTACGTGTATTTTATGAATATTAAGTATATTTGTTATATATATATATAATGTATTTGTTCACCTCAGTCAAAATGCGAGGGCTGCAGAAATGATGATTGGAGTTCAAACGTTCAGTAGCTAGAATCCATTAATCAGCAGAATATACATTATAGTTGAGAATCCAGGGACAGTTATCAAAACGTTAAATAAAAGGCATCATTGTCCAGACATGAAAAAGTGCCTTCTCTACGGGCCCAAAGGAGACACTATCAGATTGTTCTGGCAATACGCCTATGGGAATGGAATTAGGATAGAAATGCCCTTAGCAACATAGCAACAAGGAAATGAGTCTTGCCAAAGGGAAAAAATCCAGTATTAGACGGACAAAGAAAATTTCATTATGTCAAGTAGCACATCACAATTGCCTGAGGTAATCTTTCATGTTTTGGACTGACATGTTAACACTGAATGAAATTGAATCTAAGCTAATCAGAAGGAGTATCTTAGATAACAGAAGGTATAATTGTACTGTATTTTGGCTCAGTGCCTCAGATCTTTGGAGGGGTCTTGTAGCACTGACATAGAGCTATTCGGCCATCCGACAGCCTCCCGACAGCTGTAGGTTAATGGTTTGATTGTCTTGTATGACTTTTATGTTTTCAAATAAATTTTAGTTACGTCTTTGAGCAGAGACCTTGCCTTTGAGGGTTTATTTTAAGTAATATTAAGTTTTTCAAGACGTTAGGACACCAGCAAAAGGATCCCCCACTACAAAGGCAATTTCAGAATCTAAAGAACAGTTAGTTCCAGAAATCAAGGGATGAAAAGAGAAATCGCAGGAAAAGTGAAGTTAGAGGGACAAAGGAACTGGAACGAGAACAAGGTACTGCTCATTGGAATTCTAGTAAAGAGTAGAAAAAAGGTCCTGAGTTAAAGAGGTAAGGCCAGCAACCAGAGTGAAAGTGAGGAACCAGACATCAGAGGTAATTCAAAAGTTTGGCGACACCTTAACGCAACCTGTGAAGCAGTGGTGTTCTATTGATGTGACTGGGTGCCTGAGGGATTGTGCGGAAGTTTAAATGCACGTGGAAGAGGAATGCAGAGCAATACTGTGAGGAGAGTTGGAAATTCTGGAAGTAGATCCTTGTTGGAAACAGTTGAGGGAAAACATTGAGTGAAAGAAGATTCTAAGGCGTGACCTTTTCAGAGTGGATTTTGAGAAACACTCAGGTTGAAGCCAGAATCCATTGAGGCAAGTTGTCTCGCCGTCTGATAATCATCTTTCTGAGGCAAAATCGGTGGCACAGTGGTTAGCACTGTTGCCTCACAGCGCTAGGGACCCGGGTTCAATTCCGGCCTCAGGTCATTGTCTGTGTGGAGTTTGCACCTTCGCCTCGTGCCTTCGTGGGTTTCCTCCGGGTGCTCAGGTTTCCTTCCACAGTCCAAAGATGTGAGGGTTAGGTTGATTGGCTATGCTAAATTGACACTTAGTGTCAGGGGAATTAGCAGGTTAAATAAGTGGAGTTATGAGGATAGGGCCTGGGTCGGTGCAGACCCGATGGCCTCCTTCTGCACTGGAGGGATTCCATGATTCTCAGTTGCATTGGCTGGCATCTGCCACTTGGGTTTCAGAGTGGAGTGTGTCTGACCACAGTTGGCCTGTTGGATTATAGGGACTGTGTACTTGCTGAGAACATTATAGCATTAAATACATTTTGTAAACCGTGTTATCCTTAAACTCTGCATTTTGTTTTGTGAAGATAAATGGGAGTGAAGAAGCATTGAATTATAGTCACATTTATCATGTTTAATAAATATTATTTCTTGTTGTTAAAAGCTAGTTGGGAGTCCTGTGACCCTCTTCCTCCACATTCCGAGCAAAAAGTAATAGTTACTGTCTTTTAAGACAATCTGGCATTCTGGGACCTTTTTGTCCAGTAGCAACACAAACTCAGATCGCAATATTCACAAAATAACTTAATTTAAAATGTCTGTAATTAAAAAAACTGGTTTCAGTAATGGTGACTACCGGTATCGCAGGAATCTGTCACAGGATCCCAACTGTTCACATTATATAGCCATTATTTGGATGAGGGAACTCAATGAATTATCCCCAAATTTGCAGATGATACAAAGTTGGGTGGGAGGGTGAGCTGTGAGGAGGATGCAGAGATGCTTCAGTGTGATTTGGACAGGCTGAGTGCGTGGGCACGTACATGGTAGATGCTGTAAAACTTGGATAAATGTAAGGTTATCCACTTTGGTAACAAAAATAGGAAGGCAGATTATGATTTGAATGGGTGTAAATTGAGAGAGGTGGATACTCAGGCACTGAAAGTAAGCGCGCAGGTACAGCAGGCAGTAAAGAAGGCAAATGGTATGTTGGCCGTCATAGCGAGAGGATTTGAGTACAGGGATGGGGATGTTTTGCTGCAATTGTATAGGGCGTTGATGAGGCCACACCTGGAGTATTGTGTGCAGTTTTAGTGTCCTTATCTGAGGAAGGATGTCCTTGCTGTAGAGGGAGTGCAGTGATTCCTGGGATATTTAAAATTCATTCACAGGATGTGGACATCAGTGAACAAGGCAGCATATATCACCCAACTCCATACTAAATGCCACACCATTTCAGAGTCAACCACATTGCTGTGGCTCTGGAGTCACATGCAGGCCAGACCAGTTAAGGAAGGCAGATTTCCTTCCCTAAAGGGCATTAGTGAAACAGATGGGTTTTTACAACAATCCAGTAAATTTCCTGATCATCCACAGAGATGCACATTGAAAACAGAAGCAGGAGGAGGCCATTCGGCCTTTCAAGCCTGCTCCGCCATTCATTACGATCATGGCTGATCATCAAATTCAATATCCTGATACCACCCCCGCCCCCCCCCCGCCCCTCACCCCCCATATCCCCTGATCCCTTTAGCCCGAAGAGCTATACCTAATTTCTTCTTGAAATCACACACAATGTTTTGGCCTCAACTACTTTCTCTGTTAGTGAATTCCACACATTCACCACCCTCTGGGTGAAGAAATTTCTCCTCACCTCAATCCTAAAAGGTTTACCCCTTATCCTCAAACTGTGACCCCCTAGTTCTGGACTCCTCCCCCATCGGGAACATTCTTTCTGAATCTACCCTGTCTAACCCTGTTAGAATTTTATAAGTTCCTATGAGATCCCCTCTCACTCTTCTAAACTCCACTGAATATAATCCTCACCAACTTAATCTCTCCTCATATGACAGACCTGCCATCCCAGCAATCAGCCTGGTAAACCTTCACTGTACTTCCTCTATTGCAAGGACATCCTTCCTCAGATAAGGACACCAAAACTACAATGTGAAGTTATTCATGTGGTGGGATGTATAGGCAAGGAGAGGTTTTTTTGAAGCATAGAACTTTCAAACATTCAGAGTAACTGCGATACACTAGCACAAGAGACACACACTTAGCTTGCAGTACCACAAGCAATTAGGAAGGTATATGGTATTGCAAAGAGATTAGAGCATCAGAATAAAGAAATCTTGTGAAATTTCTGAGAGGCTTTGGTGAGCCCACAGCTGGAATACTGTGTGAGGGTCGACCTCTCTAAGAAAGGACATACTTGTCTTGGAGGCATACGGCACAGTGGCACAGTGGTTAGCACTGCTGCCTCACAGCGACAGTGACCCGGATTCAATTCGCGGTTTGGATCACTGTCTGTGTGGAGTCTGCACGCTCTCCCTGTGCCTGCGTGGGTTTCCACCGGGTGCTCCAGTTTCCTCCCACAGTCCGGTTAGGTGTGTTGGCCATGCTAAAATTATTGGTCATGTGAAAATTGCCCTTAGTGTCCCAAAGATGTGTACGTTAGGTGGATTAGCCATGGTAAATGTGTGGGGTTATGGGGATAGGGTGGGAGGAGAGACCCCAGGTAAGATACTCTGTCAGAGAGTTGGTGCAGAATCGATGGGCCAAATGGCCCCTGTCATTGAGAATTCTGATTAATTCTAAATACCCAACATGAGGATAATTAGCAGCTTATGTTTTAATATGTGCTTTGAGAATAATACAAAATATGTAAGTAACATCTTAATCTCTCTAAGAAATGCCATTAAAATGAAAGATGTATTCCTGAAGGTTATCAGCACAAGACAGGCACAAATAATGCAGCCAAGGAAATAGCCAATGCATATCTAATCCGGGGAAAGTAAGTCCAATCGATAAAGGTGCCTTCAATGGAACCGGTTTAAATTGGTTGAAGAAATGCTGAATCATAAGAAGACATTTTTTGGGAGAGACCTTCCATAAAACAGACTGACGAATAACAGAATAATATCTGAAGGTGTCAGAGAATTATTGATTGAAAGACATATCATCAAGAGATTGACAGAGCAGTGAATCAATAAAATTGCTGTTAATTAAGTGCCGGGCAGATTAATCTGTTAAAAAGTGTATAAATATTCTCCCTTTTTTGGCATGAAATCTGAGATCTTTTGTGAAAGCCTGCTCGCTCATTAGCTGTGGAGGTGAAACCACTGATCTCCCATTTTGGGTCAAAATGAGATTTGTTTGTCCTAATTGCATGTTTGTCTGAATATTGTTAATTTGTAACGTTTTTGATTCTAACATTTCAATCTTTTAATAGAAATGAGTTTAATTGAAGAATTTCATTGAACTGACTAAACTTTTTTTTGACTTTGTGAAACGAAATGTTTAATAAAAAGATTTAGTCTTGAAATTAATCAGGCCACCAAAAAGAATTTCCAACAACAGCCCCCTCCTGCTCTGTGGGGAAGCTAAGGATATAATATATTTATTAGATTGGCTCTTGGGGTGAGATTGTTACCCTGTGATGTGAGGTTGAGTGAATGGGGCCAATTTTCCCCGGAGATTAAAGGAATGAGGAATGATTGTATTGAAAGGTTTGGAAGGTGATTGCCAGGATGGACACGAAGAGAGGTTGTTTACTCCTTGTCTGGGGAATCTCGAACATGGGGGCATTGTCTCAGCTCATGTAGGACTGAATCATAGAATCCTGACAGTGCAGAAGGAGGCCATTTGGCCCATTGGATCTGCACCAGCAACAATCCCACCCAGGCCCTATTCCTGTAACCGCACATATTCACCCCATGAATCCCCCTGACACTAAGGGGCAATTAGGCATGGCCAATCCACCTAACCCGCACATCTTTGGACTGTGGGAGGAAACCAGAGCACCCAGAGGAAACCCACGCAGACACAGGGAGAATGCAGACTCCGTACAGACGGTGACCCAAGCCAGGAATTGAACCCGGGTCCCTGGCACTGTGAGGCAGCAGTGCTAACCACTGTGCCAACCCTAAGATGACTGAGATGAGGAGCAAGTTCTTCGCTTGGTGAGGAAGAGGGAACCTTGGTAATTCTTCATCCAGTGGATTGTGGGTGCTTGGTAGTTGATGATATCTGAGGGTGGAGGTGAAGCGATTGTGTTCCCTGAGCAAATCAAAGGATGTGGGCAGCGGGTCGGGGGCAAAGTGGGGTGGAGGTAGACCATCAGCCATGAATATGTTCCAACAGCGGACCAGACTCGAGGGACTGACTGGCCTGTGGAGCATATCCAGCATGTTCTCTTTTTGTGTCTGAGAAGGGAAAGATAGAGGGATGGATGGAGTGAAGGAGAGAATGAGAGAGAAAGGACCGAGTGAAACACTGGTAACTTGAAAGAGGATCATGGGAATGAGGAGATCAGAATGGGGTTACTATTGACATGAAACTCAACTGGACTCTCCACATAAACACAGTGGCTACAAGTGCAGGTCAGAGGCTGGGAATACTACAGTGAGTAACTCATCTCCTGACTCCCCAAAGCCTGTCCACCATCTACAAGGCACAAGTCAGGAGTGTGATGGAATACTCACCACTTGCCTGGATGGGTGCAGCTCCATCAACACTCAAGAAACTCGACACCATCCAGGACAAAGCAGCCCCGCTTGATTGGCATCACATCCACAAACATCCACTCCCTCCACCACCGATGCTCAGTAGCAGCAGTGTGTACTATCTACAAGATGCACTGCAGCAATTCACTAAAGATTTGAGACAGCACCTTCCAAACCCACAACCACTTCCATCTAGAAGGGCAAGGGCAGCAGATACATGGGAACACCACCACCTGCAAGTTCCCCTCTGAGCCACTCACCATCCTGACTTGGAAATATATTGCCGTTCCTTCGCTGGGTCAAAATCCTGGAATTCCCTCCCTAACGGCATTGTGGGTCAACCCACAGCACATGGACTGCAGCGATTGAAGAAGACAGCTCACCACCACCTTCTCAAGGGCAACTAGAGAAGGGCAATAAATACTGAGTTTAGCTAATGACTCCTATGTCCCACGAATGAATAAAAAAAAGATTTGAGATAGAGAGAGAGAATGTGGAAATGTCGTTTTCAGATTTCTAAGACAGAAATCACATTGAATGGTTCGGTTTGGAAATGAACAACATTGTTTCCTTGGTTTTGAATCCAAATCTGTCATGTTATTCAGCCAACCTGTAACACTTGCTCAAGAGGTTCATATGACATTGCCTAATAGGTTCCCCAGCGACAGTCCAGGTGGCGCCAAGACCTTGTTTTGCTCAATGGCCCGCCTTCGGGATGCTAGCTGACATCATTAGGGATTAACTGCAGTATAAAGAACCCACTGGTTTCTCTTAATTGAGTCATTATTCGAGTCAGAGCGATCACCTCCAACAATACCAGAGATCTACAACAAACAGAAAATGCATCTGACAATAATGTCTCAGATTGGGTCCACATACTATCCCATTCTGGCAGTACTTGGAGTGCCCGGTAAGTTACATTAAAGTTTATTTATTTATTTATCAGTCACAAGTGGGCTCATATTAACACTGCAATGAAGTTACTGTGAAAATCCCTGGTCGCCACACTCCGGCACCTGTTTGGGTACACTGAGGGATAATTTAGCATGGCCAATGCACCCTAACCAGTACGTCTTTCAGACTGTGGGAGGAAACCGGAGCATCCGAAGGAAACCCAGGCAGACACAGGGAGAACGTGCAGACTTCGTACAGACAGTGACCCAAGCCAGGAATCAAACTCCGCCCCCTGATATTGTGAGGCAGCAGCGCTAACCATTGTGCCACCATGCCACCCCATGTATATCTAATATATTCATATATATATGTTATGTCCAGTGGTTGGTCAAGGCACTAAAATGGTGTCTAAGTCCGTGCCACACTCTCACTTAACTATGTCCACATTTGCTCTTGCTTTTTCTCTCTCCTTCAACATTCGATCATCTCTCCTACACTCTCGTTCTCAGTGCCTTCTCTCCAGGGTCTTACATCCATAATATCGACATCTCTTCCGCACTCTTTCATTAGTACTCACACCTTTTCCTCTCCCTTTTAATCCAGAGACTATCTTCTCTCTTGCCCACTTCCACCTTTGGTCGTGCCCACTCACTTTTATTCCTGGATTAGTGAACCAGATGGGTTTTTCTGACAATCGAGAATGGGCCATCAGTAGATTCTTCATTCCAAATATTTTTACTGAATTCAAATTCTAGTATCTGCCGTGGCGGGATTCGAATCCAGGTCTCCAGAACATTAGTTGAGTTTCTGGATTAGTAGTCGAGCGATAATACCACTCGGCCATCGCCTTCGGTTTAATAGCAATCACATTGTTAAATAGGTGATGGCTCTGTGCTCATCTATAAATGAGGATCCTTTCATGCTCGTTGGGCACCACGGGGACTGGGGTGTTTTTTCAACCCCTTTGATCACATTGTGGTTTGATGCTTTAAATTTCCTTTGTGACCTGTTTTTGCTTGATGCAGTATCCCTTTTGTCCCTCAGTTTGTTTGATTTAGTTTAATTGGTTTAACCCAAAAGAGTATAAATGGGGATAGCTGGGACACTGGGGAGGTGGGAGTGGTGTTGACTGTGATTGAAGTCAATAAGCTCCAGCAAACGAAACAGTTGTGTTTGAGTTTCAACCTCACCAACTGGTGCAGGTCCAGTTAACTTTGTTTTCCCTTTTGACCTTTCCATCCCTGATCGCTTTTTTCTCTAATCCTGTTTTATCCCAGGTGCTGTTTTCTCTCCCAGTGCCATTTCCCCTTCTTTTCCATTCTTTTTTCACTAACTGCTTTGTGATATCATCTGCTTCCTATTAATCTGGCTGTTATCACTTCTCCAACTCTCTTCCCTTAGTTGGTATCGTCTTTGTTGTATCGGGTCTGCACCAAGTCACCGAAGAATATCATACCCAGGTCCACTCCTCCGCCCTACCCTATCCCAGTTACTCTGTGCATTTACCATGGTTAACCCATCTAACCTACACATCGTTTGACACTAAGGGGCAATTTAACATGGCCAATCCACCAAACCTGCACATCTTGGGACACTAAGGGGCAATTTAGCATGGCCAATCCACCTAACCTGTACATCCTGGGACACGAAGGGGCAACTTAGCATGGCCAATCCACCTAACCTGCACATCCTGGGGCACTAAGGGGCAATTTAGCATGGCAAATACACCTAACCTGAACATCTTTGGACTGTGGGAGGAAACCGGAGCACCCGGAGGAAACCCACTCAGACACGGGGAGAATGTGCAAACTCCGCACAGACAGTGACCCAGCCGGGAATCGAACCCGGGTCCCTGGTGTTGTGAGGCAGCAGTGCTAAACACTGTGCCACCGTGCCGCCCATACCTCCATTTTCCCTCGAGGTCCTTCCACCATATTGAATCTACTTCCTGAATTTCTGCTTTTGTTCCTTTCCCTCTCTCCCAGAACCATGATCGGGTTCCCCATGTTCTTACCTTCCAGTCCAGCAACCTCTGTGTTCAGCAGATCGTTCTCTGCCATTCTCGCTATCTCCAGTGTGATGTTGCACGCAAACTTATCTTCCTCTTTCCTCCCCTTTCAGCATTGGCAAGAATCCATTCCCTCTGCGAGACCCTGGTTAACTCCTCAATCACCCAATCACCCTGTCCCTTTCTCTTGGCACCTTTCCCTGCAGGCACAGGAGAATGCGGCCTTCCCTTTCTCTCCTCCATCCTCACAGTCCAAGTGCCCAATTTTCCTTTCAAGTGAAACAATAATTTCCCTGTACTTCTTTCAATGTATTATAATGTGCTCACTGCTCAAGAGGTGGTATTTTCTCCTGTGGAAGACCAAACGCAGACTGGACAGCATGGTGGCACAGTCATTAGCACTGCTGCCTCACAGCGCCAGGGACTTGGGTTCAATTCCCGCCTTGGGTCACTGTCTGTGTGGAGTCTGCACATTCTCCGCGTGTCTGCATGTGTTTCCTCCGAGTGCTCCGGTTTCCTCCCACAGTCCCAAGATGTGTAGGTCAGGTGAATTGGCCATGATAAATTGCACCTTATGTCCAAAGATGTGCAGGTTATGTGGATCAGCCATGCTAAATTGCCCCTTAGTGTCCAAGGATGGGGAGGTCAGATGGATTGGCCATGCTAAATTGCCCCTTATGTCCAAAGATGTGCAGGTGAGGTGGATTGGCCAGGCAAAATTATCCCTTAGTGTCCAAAGATGGGTAGGTTAGGTTGATTAGCCATGGTAAATGTGTAGGGTCACGAGGATAGGGCAGAGGGGAGGGCCTGGGTAAGAGTTTTAAGAGTTGGTGCAGATTTGGGGCGGCACAGTGGCACAGTGGTTAGCACTGCTGCCTTACGGCGCCAGGGACCCGGTTCGATTCCCGGTGTGGGTCAATGTCTGTGTGGAGTCTGCACATCCTCCCCATGTCTGCATGGGTTTCTTCCGGGTGCTCCAGTTCCCTCCCACAGTCCAAAGATGTGTGGGGTTAGGTGGCTTGATCATGCTCAGTTTACAATGAGTGACAGGGAGATTTGCATGGTAAATTGGGGGTTAACAGGGATAGGGCTTGGGTGGGATTGCTGTCTGTGCAGACTCGATGGACCAAATGGCCTCCTTCTGCACTGTAGGAATTTGAAACATAGCTTAGTAAAGGATGGTTTGAATAGCAGTCATTTTGGCGACAGGTGTCGTGTATTGATCCTAACCAATCGAGTGGCTAAATCAGAACTCAGGAAAGAAAAAGATTCCTGGAGGAAGTGTTAGTTGGAGGTGGGAAACATTTACGGTTGTACATTGGGGATGCATTGGCGCAGTGGTATTGTCACTGGATTAGTAATCCAGAGACCCCAGGTAATGCTCTGGAGACTTGGATTCGAATCCCACCATGGCAGCTGGCGAAATTTGAATTTGATAAAAATCTGGAATTAAAAGTATAATGATGACATGAAACCATTGTGGGAAAACCCATCTGGTTCAGTAATACCCTTACGAGAAGGAAATGTGCCAGCCTTACCTGGTCTGGCCTACAAGTGACTCCAGAGCAACAGCAATGTGGTTGACTCTCAACTGCCCTCTGAAGAGGCAAACTGGATGAGCAATAAATGTTGGTCTCGTTGGCGATGCCCACATCCCATCAAAAAATTTGAAAATAAACACAGTTCCCCCTCATAGATACCTGGGAACACCCCCACCTGCAAGTTATGCTCCAAGCTACCCACCATCCTGACTTGGAAATATATCGGCCGTTCCTTCGCAGTCGCTGGGTCAAAATCCTGGAATTCCCTCCCTAACGGCATTGTGGGTAAACCCACAGCACGTGGACTGCAGCGATTCGAGAAGGCAGCTCACCACCACCTTCTCAAGGGCAACTAGGGGTGGGCTACAAATGCTGGCCAACCAGCGAAGCCCATGTCCCAAGAATGAATAAAACAAACATGGTGTATGTTGCCAGGCAGAAAGCCTATGACACGAGGTCACGTCCTCCTATCAATTACCAATACAGTGTGGAATACATTTGCCAGAGTTCCTGCAGTTTTCTGTATGAGCTCTCCCTGTGTACACTTGGATAAAGCGATCATTCCAAAGTCGCCTTTGCACCTCTGTTATGTCCACTATCACCCAAACAGCACCTTCAGGAGAGTGGGATGCAAGGAGGCACTATGTTTTGATCTGATTTATTGTCACATGTATTGGGATACAGTGAAAAGTCCTGTTTCTTGCGTGCGACACAGACAGAGCATACCGTTCATAGAGATGGAAAGGAGAGGGTGCAGAATGTAGTGTTACAGTCATAGCTTGGGTGTAGAGAAAGATCAACTTAATATAAGGTAGATCCATTCAAAGGTCTGACGGTAGCAGGGAAGAAAGTGTTCTTGAGTCGGTTGGTACGTGACCTGAGACTTTTGCATCTTTTTTCCTGATGGAAGAAGGTGGAAGAGAGAATGTCCGGGTTGCGTAGGGTCCTTAATTATGCTGGCTGCTTTTCCGAGGCATCGGGAAGTGTAGACAGAGTCAATGGATGGGAGGCTGGTTTGCGTGATGGACTGGGCTTCGTTCACAATCCTTTGTAGTTTCTTGCAGTTTTGGACAGAGCAGGAACTATTCCAATTTATTTTATTTATTCGTGTCACAAGTAGGCTCATATTAACACTGCAATGAAGTTACTGTGAGAATCCCCTAGTCGCCACAATCCGGCACCTGTTCGGGTCCGCTGAGGGAGAATTTAGCACAGCCAATGCAGCTAACCAGCACGCCTTTCAGATTGTGGGAGAAACTGGAGCACCTGGAGGAAACACACGCAGAGACGGGGAGAACGTGCAGAGTGCGCACAGACAGTAACCCAATCAGGGAATCGAACCCGGATCCCTGGAGCTGTGAGGCAGCAGTGCCAACCACTGTGCCACTGTGCCGTGGTACATCTGGAAAGGATGCTTTCTAAGATGCATCTGTAAAAATTGATGAGAGTTGTAGCGGACATGCCGAATTTCTTAGCCTCCTGAGAAAGTAGAGGTGTTGGTGAGCTTTCTTAACAATAGCGTCAGAGTGGAGGGCCCAGGACAGGCTGTTGGTGATCTGGGAACCTAGAAACTTGAAGCTCTCGACCATTTCCTCTTCATCCCTGTTGAGGTAGACAGGAGTGTTCACCCGGCAGTCAGGATCTTTAGTTGCAAGCAAGAAAAGAACTAACTTCAGAAAGTAAATCAAAGGAAAAGCTTTAATAAAGAAACTTCATTACACCAACACTTGGGACCACACCCTCTGGCACACAAGCTCCCCACAATCCCCACCTGCTTTCTATTCATATCGGGTCCGCTGGTCAGCTGACCATCACATCATTTTGTCATTGGATACATTGCTTACCGGGTCAGCTGACCAGCTGACCCTCACAGCATGTTACCATTGGTTACGTTCTAACAGATTCCAATGTTATCATTGGTTACATTACAACAATATTTTTCTCATCCCCATTCTCCTGCCTTTTCCCCATAACCGCTGATCCCCTTATCAATCAAGAGACCATCTATCTCTGTCTTAAAGACACTCAATGACCTGGCCTCCACAGCCTTCTGCGGCAAAGAGTTCCACAGATTCACCACTCCCTGGCTGAAGAAATTCCTCCTGATCTCTGTTTGAAAGGATCCAACCACTACGCTTCCTCACCTCAATATTCAATATGGAATGAAAAGCTTGTCTTATGAGGAACGGTTGAGGAATCTGGCTCTCTACTCATTGGAGTTTAAAAGGATGAGGGGGGATCTTATTGAAACTTACAGGATACTGCAAGGCTTGGATCGAGTGGACATGGAGAGGATGTTTCCACGAGTCGGAAAAACGAGAACCAGAGGGCACAACCTCAGGCCGAAGGGACGATCCTTTAAAACAGAGATGAGGAGGAATTTCTTCAGCCAGGGAGTGGTGAATCTGTGGAACTCTTAGCTGCAGAAGGCTGTGGAGGCCAGGTCATTGAGTGTCTTTAAGACAGAGATAGATGGGCTCTTGATTAATAAGGGGATCAGGGGTTATGGGAAATAGGCAGGAGCATGGGGATGAGAAAAATATCAGCCATGATCGAATGGTGGAGCAGACTCAATGGGCGGAGTGGCCTAATTCTGCTCGTATGTCTTATGGTCTTATAGTATGAGCCCTCCTCTAGCCAAGACCTCAATGTTGACTCTGAGTCGTTCAGTTGACCATTTTTCTTCTCTGCTTCCCACAGTTAACCTATTGGCAATTGCGATCCTGGCTCGGGGAAAGTGTGGACTCTCCAAGTGTGTCACGAGTTACTTGGTGGCCATGGCGATGGCGGATCTCATGGTGATTGTCTGTAATGTGATATTGCATCGGATTGTTGCACTTTATTGGCAGCTCTCTTTCCTGTACTACACTGCTGTGTGCAAGTTCGTGCTATTCCTCTCCTCCACCGCCGTGGACATTTCTGTCTGGTTGACGGTTGCTTTTACATTTGACCGTTGTGTGGCCATCTGTTGTCAGAAACTGAAAACAAAATATTGCACCAAGAAAATGGCTGTTGTGGTCATCATCACTTTGAGCGTACTGTTCTGTTTGCAGAACATCCCCTGGCCTTTCTTGTATATTTCTGTTGTTGTAATCAACAACATACCGCGGGGTTGCCTTTTGTCCACCCGGTTTTATCTTCAGTCCCCATGGATAGAGTTTTCTTGGATTGAACAGCTGCTAACCCCGTTGTTTCCATTCTTTTTGGTTTTATTCTTTAACATTCTCACCATCAGACGTATTTTAGTTGCCAGCCAAGCCCGAAGGAGCCTATGTGACCACCACCGTGGTGGGAAAGACCAGGACCCTGAGATGAAGAATCGCAAAAGGTCCATCATTTTGCTCTTTGCAATATCCAGCACTTTCATCCTGCTCTGGGTAACAACAGTCAGCTATTTCCTGCATTCTTACATTAAAAGCACCTTCAGTTACAGATCTGTAATCAATGTTTACGAAACTTTTGAACAGGCGGGCATCATGCTGCAGCTTCTGAGCTGCTGCACAAACACAGTTGTTTACATGGTGACCCAGAGGAAGTTCAGAGAGGAGCTGCTCAATGCCCTCCACTATCCCTTTAGTCATTTTTGCAAATGAGTTAAATGAGGGAAACAATTGCATGAGTGAGTTCTCCCATCCACCGAGGTCACAGCTCAACTCGATATCATAATCCTCACCTTAATCGACCAAAAGGATCGTGGCAATGGGGCGAAATAATTTTCCCCTTAAATCTATTTGTTGTTAAAGTGAGATGAAAATCTAATTCAAGAACACCTGTTAAAAACATAATTAACACTGCTGCGTCACAGCGCTAGGGACCTGTTTTCTATTCCCAGCTTGGGTCACTGTCTGTGCAGAGTCTACACATTCTTCCCGTGTCTGCGTGGGTTTCCTACGGTGCTCTGGTTTCCTCCCACAGTCCGAATGACGTGCTGGCTAGGTGGATTGGCCATGCTCAATTCTCCCTCAGTGTACCCGAACAGGCGCTGGAGTGTGGCAACTGGCGGATTTTCACAGTCACTTCATTGCAGTGTTAATGTAAGCCGACTTGTGACAATAAGAAATAAACTTTAAACTTCGGACACTGTACAATTGCGTCCTTTGATAAATTACGCCCTAATTAACAGAGCATAAGTTAGTCATTGGATTTCTTTTTTCTCTGTGAAAGGAGCCTCCAATATTTAAGGGGCTAATTCTTTCTTTTTTTCGAATCCCTACAAAGCAGAAGAGGCCAAAGTATCTTACCCTGCCCTATTCCTGTAATCCCACACATTTAGCATGGCTAACCCATCTAACCGACAAATCCTAGGATAATAAGGGGCAATTTAGCATGGCCAATCCACCTCACCTAAACATCTTTGGACACTAAGGGGCAATTCAGGATGGCCAATCCACCTAACCTACGCACCTTGGAATACTAAGGGGCAATTTATCATGGCCAATGCACCCTAACCAGTACATGTTACGGACTGTGGGAGGAAACCGGAGCACCCGGAGGAAACCCACGCCGAGACGAGGAGAACATGCAGACTCCACACAATCACCCAAGCAGGCAATCGAACCGGGGTCCCTGGCGCAATGAGGCAGCAGTGCTACCCACTGTGCTACCGAGCAACTGATAGTTTTTCCTGAGTCTCCTATAATTCTGTGCCTAATATTTTACCAGCTTATTCTTATTCGGTGAGCTTGGATTAGCTGATGTTGATCAAGCCAAGGGAATATTTATTTGAAAGAACATTCTCCTGCTATTTTAAACACCCATCATCTGCAATAAAAATGAAGATTTGTAGAATTTCGCAGAAGTGGATTAATTCACACGCTTCTTTATTTTGACAGTCATGACGGGTTGAATGGACCCCTTCTGTGCAGTAACAATTCTATAATTATTTAATTTGTTTATTAGTGTCACAAGTAGGCTTACATGAACACTGCACTGAGGGAGAATTGAGCATGGCCAATGCACCCTAACCAGCACATCTTTCGGACTGTGGGAGGAAACCGGAGCACCCGGAGGGAAACCCACACAGACATGGGGAGAACGTGCAGACTCCGCACAGACAGTGACCCGAGCCGGGAATTGAACCCGGGTCCCTGGCGCTGTGAGGCAGCAGTGACCACTGTGCCAGCGTGACCGGGTAAAGATAGCAGTTTTCCTTCCCTGAAGGACATTAGTGAACCAGATGGGTTTTTCCAACAATCGACAATTGTTTCATGGTCATCGATGGATTCTTAATTCCAAGTGTTTATTCAATTCAAATTTCACCATTTTCCATGGTGGGATTCGAACCTGGGTCCCCAGAACATGACCCTGAGTCTTCGGATTACGAGTTCAGTGACAATATCCCTGTGCCACAGTCTCACCATTGTACAAGATGTGGTGGCACAGTGGTTCGCACTGCTGATTCACAGCGCCAGGGACACGGGTTGGATTCCCGGCTTGGCTCACTGTCTGTGTGGAGTCTGCACGTTCTCCCCGTGTCTGTGTGGGTTTCCTCTGGGTGCTCCGGTTTCCGCCCACAGTCCAAAAGACGTGCTGGTTAGATGCATTGGCCATGCTGAATTGACCCTTGGTGTCAGGGACAAGCTGGGGTAAATGCATTGGGTTATGGGAGTAGGGGCTGGGTGGGATTCTAGTCGGTGCAGACTCGATGGGCCAAATGGCCTCCCTCTGCACTGTACGGATTCTAAGATGATTCCTGCCAACCCTCTCGCTCTCGCTTGAAGCAATTGTCCACCCCACATCTGTCCTTGTGTTCTAACCTTTTCCTGTTTTAAGGCACCTACTCATGCTGGACCTGATGCTTCTTCTGACTACAGCCACCAGTATTCCCTCTCCTGTTTCATATTTGTTTTTATTGAGCTCCTTTCACCGTGCCTTACGCTCAGGGTCAGGGACTTTGGGTCAAACCGCTTCTTGATCATTTTGCAAATGATTTTTTATTTGTTGTGATCGACTATAGTCCACACTATGGACTCTTCTCGTCCCCACTTGAAATCATCTATCATTTCGCTATCTTCTCCCTTTGGTTGAGTCATGATTACTTCGTACGTGTCTTCCCGATTCACTTTGTCCGAATTTCTGATCCGGTTTGCCAGGTCCCCCCACCTCGCCTATCCTTCCGGATATTCTGCTCGGCCTGAGAGACACCCCGTCCCTCACCGCTCTAGATATATGCGTGTTCCCCGCTTGCATTGCTTGCTAGGTTTCCCCCTTCGCCTATCCTATCTTAAAAGGGATTGATATAGAGTAAATCTAGACCAAATGTTTCCCTCTGATGGGGCAATCTAGAACAGAGGTCACAGGTCTAGGTTGAGAGCCAGTAGATTTAACACTGAGATGAGGAGGAACTAACTTCTCGCAGAATTTGTTGAACTTGCTGCTCCGTTGCGCGGTGGAGTCTGAATCATTGAATGGTTTCAAGAAGGAGATAGGTATATTTCCGATTTTAAAAACAGGTTAGAGAGGAACAGGTGGGGAAGTAGATTTGAAACCAGGGAGAGATCAGTCATGATCTGATTGAGTGGTGGAGCGGACTCGAAGGCCTGAATTTGCCTCCTCCTGCTCCTAATTCTTACGTTCCTATGTTCCTATCCTTTTGGATATTCTGCGAGGCGTGAGAGACTCCCTGCCCCTCCCTGCTCTAGATTTGCGTGAGTTCCCTTCCCTTCATCGCTATTTTCCCGGGAGTTCTTCCTGATTCCGTCCCGCTCAGGGTCTGATTTTCCTCCCTCGATTCCTTGGTACCACAACTCACGTCCGACAATTAGCTAGACGGCAGTCTCCCCTAACTACAGGTGGTAAAATATATGTGTTCATCCAGTGAGGAGCCACGTAGTCGGTTTCCATCCAGTGGAGTACCCTGCTCGCAGCGCCACTTGTTAGAGGGTTTAATAGAGATTAAACCTTCAGGCATGAGTGGACTGTAAGAAGGCGAATTTATTCAAGCTTTTACCACATGCATGTGGGAGAGTTTGTTTCAAGTCAAGCTCTGAGAGTCTCTGTCATTTACAGCTCAAAGCGCTACATTTATATGTTTTTGCGTTGCTCTGGTTACATGCAGCATTACTTCAAAAGGAACCGTGGACGCGATTTTCCCGCCCGTTCACGCCACGCTCCCACTGCACCGAAGTCAGAGAATGTGGCGGCAAGCCAAATCTCTGTTTACTGCAGCGGGATGGGAAAATTCCGCTGGTGTGAATTTTTCAGAAAATTTCAGCCCAAATGTCAATCAAATGTCAATTCTACCACTCTTTCTATGCCGGAACACCGGTGCAGTTATTGGTTCCAAGGCTATCGAGGGATGTAGGGAGAAAGGGGGGAATCAGGATCGAAGGAAGGATGTCTGTATCTAAGGAAGGTTGGGCTGGCCTTGGAAAGTGTCCAGAGGAGATTCAAAAGAATGATTCCCGGAATGAAGAGCTTGTCACGCCAGGAACGGTTGAGGACTCTGGGTCAGTACTCGTTGGAGTTTAGAAGAATGAGGGGGGATCTTATTGAAACTTACAGGATACTGCGAGGCCTGGAAAGAGTGGACGTGTAGAGGATGTTTCCACTCGTCAGAAAAACTAGAACCAGAGGGCACAACCTTCGTCTAAAGGGACGATCCTTTAAAACAGAGATGAGGAGGAATTTCTTCAGCCAGAGAGTGGTGAATCTGTGGAACTCTTTGCCGCAGAAGGCTGTGAAAGGCAGGTCATTGAGTGTCAAGACAGAGATAGATAGATTCTTGATTAATCAGGGGATCAGAGGTTATGGGGAAAAGGCAGGAGACTGGGGATGAGAAAAATATCAGCAATGTTTGAATGATGGAGCAGACTCGATGCCCGAGTGGCCGGATTCTGCTCCAATATCTTATGGTCGTATGATCGTCTTTTGACGATCAGCCATGAATGGCCGGAGCTGCCTCGAAGGGCCAAACGGCCTACTCCTGCTTCTAGTTTCTATGTTTCTCGTCTTGCGACTTAGACCAAACTCAGGTCAGTGCCCCTGGTCTCTGTGGTCTGTCCTGTTACTTGTGGTTTTATCAGAACATCTGCTCTTGTGAGAATTTTATATATTTGTCTTCATCACCTGCTGACTGGTCCTTACACCTCTCCTTGAGTCAGAGTCAAACCGTGTGATTGTCTGGAACTATACATGGATCACTGCGAATTGTTCTTTTTCATGGTCACACAGCTAATTTAGCATAATTGCACATTTATTTCCTTATATGGATATATTTTGCTCATATCTCTCTCTCTCTTCAATGTTGTACTGTGCCAGGATCAAGGCAAAATATTGTGGATACTGGAATCTGAAACAAAAACAAAAATTCTGCAGAAACTCAGCAGCTCTGCATTTTGGTAGATTGAACCAGGGCAGGACTTACTCAGTGAATGGTTGGGCATTGGGGAGAGTTATAGAACAAAGAGATCCAGGGGTACAGGTTCATATCTCCTTGAAAGTGGAGTCACAGGTGGACAGGGTGGTGAAGAAGGCATTCAGCATGCTTGGTTTCATGGGTCAGAACATTGAATACAGGAGTTGGGACGTCTTGTTGAAGTTTTACAAGATATTGGTAAGGCAACACTTGGAATACTGTGTACAGCTCCGGTCACCCTATTATAGAAAGGACATTATTAAACGAGTAAGAATGCTGAAAAGATTTACTTGGATGCTGCTGGGACTTGATGGTTTGAGTAAAAAGGAGTGGCTGGATAGACTGGTACTTTTTTCCCTGAAGGTAGGGGGCTGAGGGTGATCTTACAGAGGTCTATGAAATAATGAGGGGCATAGATGAGATAGACCGTCAACATCTTTTCCCAAAGGTAGGGGAGTCTAAAACTAGAGGGCATAGGTTTAAGGTGAGAGGGGAGAGATACAAAGGGTTCAGAGGGGCATTTTTTTCACACAGAGGGTGGTGAGTGTCTGGAACAAGCTGCCAGAGGCAGTAGTAGAGGCGGGTACAATTTTGTCTTTTAAAAAGCATTTAGACAGTTACATGGGTAAGATGGGTAGAGAAGGATATGGGCCATACGCCAGCAATTGAGACTCACTCAGTGGTTAAAAAAAGGGTGACATGGAGATGTTGGGCTGAAGGGCCTTTTTACATGCTGTAAACCTCTGTGACTCTATGGCAGCATCTGTGGAGAGAGAATTGAGCCAACATTTCGAGTCTGGATGACCCTTCGTCAGAGATGAGCATCCAGACTTGAAACGTTGGCTCTATTCTCTCTCCACGGATGCTGTCAGACCTGCTGAGTTTCTCCAGCATTTTCTGTTTTTGAACCGTGCATTCTGCTTTTTTACCTTATGCTTTCCCCTTTTTTGCACTCTTTACCTTGCCCATCGTCACCGGCAGCACGGTGGCACAGTGGTCAGCACTGCTGCCTCATCCGCCAGGGAACCAGGTTCAATTCCCGGCTTGGGTCACTGTATGGGTGGAGTCTACACGTTCTCCCCTTGTCTGTGTGGGTTTCCTCCGGGTGCTCCGGTTTCGTCCCACAGTCCGCAAGATGTGCGTGTGAGGTTGATTAGGCCAGGCTAAAAAAATTCACCCGAGTGTCAGGGGGATTAGTAGGGTAAATGTGTGGGGTTACGGGAATAGCGCATGAGTGGGATTGTGGTCAGTGCAGACTTTGATGGGCTGAATGGCCTCCTTCTGCATTGTAGGGATTCTATGATTCACAGCGCCAGAAGCAGGCGTAGGCTCTGAGAATTTCAAAGATGAAGATCTCGACACTCTTCTCCACGGGGGTTGGGGGTGAAGTGTCACTGGGTTGTCGGTAAGTGTAAGATTCCCAGAACAGGCTGCAGCTCGGTGTGAAGTGAGCTGCTATCTGCTCAGTCCACCTTGCAGATAGAGCACCGACCCACCTCACAGCAACGTGACTGTCGCGCTGTGAGCTGCCAGGGTTTGCAGAGTTGGGAGAAAATGTTTCATTTACATTCGTGCTAAAAATTTTTTAAAATGTAACAATGATTGCCTGTGGGGTGGGGTGTGGGGGGGGGGTGTGGGTTAAATATCAGATAAGATAAAAAGATAATAGCCAGTTGCCTTTGGAGACACACCTAAAGTATTTTTTTTAAAAAGTTCATTTCGTAGTCACAAAGTAGGCTGACATTAACACTGGAATGAAGTTACTGCGATAATTCCCCTCGTTGCCACACTTTGGGTGCCTGCTCGGGTACACAGAGGGAGAATTTAGCATGGCCAATGCACCTAACCAGCATGTCTTTCAAACTGTGGGGGGAAACCGGAGCACCCGGAGGAAACCCACCCAGACATGGGGAGAATGTGCAGACTCCGCACAGACAGTGACCCAAGCTGGGAATTGAACCCGGGTCCCTAGCGCTGTGAGGCAGCAGTGCTAACCACTGTGCCGCCCGTGCCACCTGACTATGCGTTCGTAAAGATTTCTTCTCTGCACCCTACAGGGCTCAGGTCTGAGATTCCGATGTCACCCCGTCTCCAAACCAGCCAACATGTCCGACCCACACCAGCAGAGAAACGCAAAGTGAAATATTTATTTTGCACGACTTGTTCATTGTAAGGTTGGCACAACGTGCCCAAAATGGTTCATTGAACCGGGGAGAGGGGGGGGGGTGGTGGTGTTCTCCAGAAGGCTGTATCCTTCCCTTATGCATATCCTTCCCTTGTGCAGACATGGGAGAGAGCGTGTCAACTCCACACTGACAGTGAACCAAGCCGGGAATCGAACCCGGGTTCCTGGCGCTGTTAGACAGCAGTGCTAACCACTGTGCCAACGTGCCAACCTGATGACCTAAGTAAGGTGAGCTCATGGCACGGGCAAAGCGGTGGCGTATGAATCTGAAAAATCCCTCCAACTCCCACCCCCAACACCCCCGCCACTTCTGCCCCACCCACCCTTCCCCCACCCCGCCCCCACACCCATCCACCCCAATAACTGGCAGTGAGAGCGGGAGAGAATCCCAGGTCAGCCATGTGATGGAAAAATAGTTGGGTCTCTATGTCCCGATTCATAGCTCCAGATTGCAACACACGTGTGAAGATGCACAGTAACATGGACTGCGCTGAGTGAACTATAACACGGCCATTACCAGCACCATGTTCCAGTTCAATGCTTGGAAAGTGGTGAAAGCAAGAAGTGTTCGTTCACTCTTGTTATCAAAACTCAAACTTGGGACCAAAGATCCAAACTTTCAACCATTGATTAATTTTCAGTGATCACAGCATCAGAGAATCCCGACAGTGGAGAAGGAGGCCATTCAGCCCATCGAGCCTGCAATGGCAACAATCCCTCCCAGGTGCTATCACTGTAACCCCATGTATTTACACTGCAAATCCCCCTGTCACTAAGGGACAATTTAGCCTGGTCAATCGACATAAACAACACATCTTGGGATACTAAGGGACAGCTTAACATGGCCAATCCACCTAACCCGCACATCTTGAGACACTAAGGGACAATTTAGCATGGACAATCCACCTAACCTGCACATTGTTGGACAGTAAGGGGCAATTTAGCATGGCCAATCCACCTAACCTGCACATCTTAGGACACTAAGGGACAATTTGGCATGGTCAATCCACCTAACCTGCACATCGTAGGACACTAAGGATCAATTTAGCATGGTTAATCAAACTGACCCACACATCTTTGGACTGTGGGAGGAAACTGGAGCACCGGAGGAAACCCACACAGACACGTGGAGAACTCCACTAAGATAGTTTCCTCCCACAGTCCAAAGATGTGCGGGTTAGGTTGATTGGCCAGGTTAAAAATTGCCCCTTAGAGTCCTGGGATGCGTAGGTTAGAAGGATTAGCGGGTAAATATGTGGGGGTAGGGCCTGGGTGGGATTGTGGTCGGTGCAGACTCGATGGGCCGAATGGCCTCCTTCTGCACTGTAGGGTTTCTATGTTTCTATGTTTCTAATAGTGACCCAAGATGTGGAGATGCCGGCCTTGGACTGGGGGAAAAAAAAAGAGAAGTCTCACAACACCAGGTTAAAGTCCAACAGGTTTATTTGGTAGCACAAGCCACCAGTGTTTGGAGCGCAGCTCCTTCAAGAAGGAGCGCTGCTCCTTGCTGCTCCTGACGAAGGATAGAATGAGAGAGAAAGGACCGAGTGAAACACTGGTAACTTGAAAGAGGATCGTGGGAAAGAGGAGATCAGAATGGGGTTACTATTGACCTGAAACTTAACTGGACTCTCCACATAAACACAGTGGCTGCAAGAGCAGGTCAGAGGGTGGGAATACTACAGTGAGTAACTCATCTCTTGACTTCCCAAAGTCTGTCCACCATCCACAAGGCACAAGTCAGGAGTGTGATGGAATATTCCCCACTTGCCTGGATTGGTGCAGCTCCAACAACACTCAAGAAACTCGACACCATCCAGGAGAAAGCAGCCGCTTGATTGGCATCACATCCACAAACATCCACTCCCTCCACCACCGACGCTCAGTAGCAGCAGTGTGTCCTATCGACAAGGTGCACTGCAGCACTTCACTAAAGATTTGAGACAGCACCTTCCAAACCCACAACCACTTCCGTCTAAAAGGACGAGGGCATCCGATACATGGGAACACGACCACCTGCAAGTTCCCCTCTCGAAGCCACTCACCATCCTGACTTGGAAATATATTGCCGTTCCTTTGCTGGGTCAAAATCCTGGAATTCCCACCTTAACGGCCTTGTGGGTCAACCCACAGCATGTGGACTGCAGCGATTGAAGAAGGGAGCTCACCACCACCTTCTCAAGGGCAACTAGGGAAGGGCAATAAATACTGAGTTAAGCCAGTGACTCCTATGTCCCATGAATGAATTTAAAAAAAGATTTGAGATAGAGAGAGAGAACGTGGAAGTGTTGTTTTCAGATTTCTAAGACAGAAATCACATTGAAGGGTTAGGTTTGGAAATGAACAACATTGTTTCCTTGGTTTTTAATCAGAATCTGTCATGTTATTCAGCCAACTTGCAACACTTGCTCAAGAGGTTCATATGACATTGTGGCCTTGCCTAATACGTTCCACAGCGACAATCCAGGTGGCACCAAGACCTTGTTTTGCTCAATGGCCCGCCTTCGGGATGCTAGCTGACATCATTAGGGATTAACTGCAGTATAAATAACCCACTGGTTTCTCTAAATTGAGTAATTATTCGAGTCAGTGCGATCACCTCCAACAATACCAGGGTTCTACAACAAACAGAAAATGCATCCGACAATAATGTCTCAGATTGGGTCCATATACTATCCCATTCTCGCAATACTTGGAGTGCCCGGTGAGTTATATTAAAGTTTATATATTTATTTATCAGTCACAAGTGGGCTTATATCAACACTGCAATGAAGTTACTGTGAAAAACCCCAGTCGCCACACTCCGGCACCTGTTTGGGTACACTGAGGGAGAATTTAGCATGGCCAATGCACTCTCACCAGCACGTCTTTCAGACTGTGGGAGGAAACCAGAGCATCCTGTTGTGGGAAAAATCCACTAGTCGTCAGACTTCGAGATTCAGAAAATACGATTTATTAAATGGAGCTCCGTGGAGACAAGGCACGTGTTTGTAGCAAACCTTCTCTCACTAGTATGTCAGGAGCGGTTCATTTTTATACCCTTTACACAATGTGTAAGCCGGTGGTTCGAACATTATCACATCGTTTAAGTAAGTACAAACAGGTATAGACATTTAACATTTTATGAATGGGTACATTTCCTCATGTCTGTATCTATCAATGGTTAGTTTCGGCTCATTCAGGTGTTAATTGGTTTCCTCGCATTCATATTTTCCCGCTTCCTAAGGTTAAGCTAAGCTCTTTGTTTCGGGTTTTCCTTATCTTAATAGATGTCTTGACCCTTGGCTTGGCTTCCTGAGGTGTTTGTTTGCTATGAGTCACTGTCTGTGATTTGGAAATGGCTTGTCTGTTAGGTTTTGATTTAAAGTGATTTCTGAACAGCGGGAGCCTGTGTCTGCTTTTTGGCTTCTTTCCCAGTTGACCCTTTATGTGCCAAGCAGCCATTTTAAAGTGTGCTTTCTTGTATTTTCCCCTCTACAGTCCCTCCTTTTGGTCGGATTATAGCTTTAACAATCCCCAGACCAACAATCATACATTCACATATATAAATCTTCGTTCTTCTCTCCTTCTTTGCTTCTTTCGATGTCTTCATTTCTTCCAGGATCTTCATTTCTTCTGACGTCTTCGGGGATCTTCATTAGGGGTTCTTCTTCGATGTACACACTGGCTCCTGGCACAATTCTTGTCAACATTATTTTAAAACAGACTTTAAGGCATCCCACAGTCAGACAACAGACAATTATAATGACAATGAGTATGATCAATCCATGTAACCGGTACGACTCCAGGACTCTTCCACCAGCCATTTCTTGGTTAACAGCCTCCAATGCTTTTGAAGTGCTGTTTCCCAGGATTGTTAGTCCACAAACAATATGGTTTTTATTCTTTGCTCCAATTACCCCGGCTGACCCACCTAGAGATAAAGCTCCGAGGAACCCATACCCCAGTGAGGATCCCAGTGTACCCGGGGCTTCCCAGTCAGCACAGAATTCCCTGCTAATAGCCCGGGTTACTATTCTCCTCCGAATGTACCCCTTCTGAGGGCATGGAACAGTCAGTGGCCCGATTGTTCCTACCGCAAAACGGTTTGGGAGGTTCGGTGTTTCTGTCAATGTAGGTACCATTGAAGAGGAATACATATCCCTTCTTAGCCCGGTAACATTTAGTGTCCAGATTATGAGTTTGCTCATACTGCCAATTGTTCAGTTTATTTGGCTTCCCGTTTGATCCCACCACCTGGTAAGTATCAAAGGGGTATGTCCATTTGGCTGAGCTGACATGAGTTCCATTACATTGCCCGCAAATAAGCTGTCTTCCCGTGGTTATATTTAAACATTTCCGTTCATCACAAATACAAGTAATCTGTCCCTTGTTAATCCGACAATGTTGACGGACACACTGTGTCTGGACACAAGAATCATTCTTAGGGACTAAGGCATGGGCACATCCCCATCCCTGCCCCGTGAAACAAAGCGGATAGCTTGCAGTGTCTAGACAAGCTTTTCCTTCCTCCTGTTGGGACCCCTTGCATGTAGGATCTGAGGGGTTTACAAGTCCCACACATCTTCCCTGCAAACCTCTTTTATATTTGCCAATTTGTCCCTTACAGGGTGTCTCTGATGTATCTACATTATAGAAGTCATGAGGGGTCCACCCAGGGGTGGCTACAAATAGGGCTTCTACAGATTGTGTTAACGGGTAACATACAGTTCGATTCCCATGTAAATGTATGTGAGCTTTGTAAAACAAATGATCTTCCAGCCCAGTCAAACTTACAGTTGCCACAACGCAAAATAATAGTTACATACGCGATTACATACATATCCGCAACAGTCATAAAAGTTAACACTATAATTCAATTTTTTACAAGTTATTTTATTTATTAACCCGCACACGCCGGCTCTTGCTTGCAGTCTTTGCCTGTGTTGAGGAAAGCAGTTCTGTTAGTTCATCAATTTAGCTACTTATCTCCTTTGTATAATTTCAGTTGCAAGTACAGTGCTTCCAGACACCTTTCCCTCTTATGTCTATACAGGCACAGGTGTCCCCACGAATTATAATTTCATATGGCCCATTCCACTTTGGTGCAAACCCTGGTTTGTCGGGCAGTGTTTTCACTAGGACGCGACTTCCCACTGTTGGGATGTCAGGGAGCATTTCCAGCTCTCTCTCTGCGTCTTTTATTTCCTGATTATCTCTTACCAATTTGCGCATCCCTTTTAGCTGGGTGCTCAGGTCCAGAACGTATCTCTTGATTTTATCTTTTAGTGGACTGACATCGGTCCCACCTGTTATGATGCTTTCTGGTAATTGCATCGCCCGTCCTGTCATTAGCTCATAAGGGGTTAATCCGCTTGTCCGGTTCGTGGTAGCTCTTAATTTCTTTAAAATAGTGGGCAATACCTCTGTCCACCTTCTCCCTGATGTTTGTATGGCTTTAGCTAGTGCATTATACATTTTAACGATATATCCCCCTTCAATAGAAAGCTTAGTGTGAATTAAATAACACTTTGTACTGGCCTTTTTTGGCTGCAGTTGGACATCCATTCATTTGTAAGTAATCTTATTAAAAGACATCGCTTTCCCCATTAAAATCACATGCCGTACAGTTCCAATCTTTATATGATGTACTCTTACATTATCTCTAATTTGATCATTTGTTTGCGTGCAAGCGCTGCACCACAGTACTTCACAAAATAATTATGTTTTTATCAATACCCAATATCTAATATACGAATATATCATACAAAGTTGGTTAAGGCTTTTCAGGATTTGATGTTATTCTTGTGTCTATATGGCAGTGCTATACTGTATAATAAAAATAATCAAGCGGCAGTTGTATCATACCACTTTACACATCGTAACCGTGATATCCAAACCCTTTTAATTCAAGCCGTTTCCATTTTTAAACTGAGCTCCAGATCAAAACCCCCGCACTCTAGGAAAAATAACAGGCTCCGAATCAAAATCAAAGTAGGTACAATACATACCAGTTATTTGATTAGAAACATTTTGGTTTCTTAACTGGCTAGATTTTGAGCTTTGCAGTGTTTTTATATTTGGCAAACCTTGAACAATTAATGGCACATGAAATTCCGACGGCAGTACATAATTTTAACTAGTTTTAAATTCTTTCTTAACATTAAAACATTAAAGCAAACAACAACAAAGCATCCACGCAACCACTTTGTTTAAACACACACACACACACACACACACACACATGGAAGCTTCCAAAAGTCATTCCACAGCACATCCTTTTTCATTCAAACTTATCATTTCAAACTGGGATGAGTGTAAAACATTCAAAGAGAATACAGAACATTGATTAAGACAGTCGCTTTTATTCTTCTTTCTTCCAAACTGTAATGAACTCAAAACAGAAGTAAATTCAAGAAATCTTATCACTTTAATCTTTAACAGTTTTAAGACTCTCCCAGCCCCCCTGAGGCTAAACCAAGGTGCAATGCACTGCACCCACTGCCTGCAACAAACATTCCACAGGAACAAACAGGCTTCTGCAGCTCCCTGCTCTCAATCTAATACAACAACAGCCACCTACATTCGACAAGCTACCAGATCTCACAAACAAACTGAAATACAAAAACTAAGATTTCTCCTATCCATCGCCCTGTATGCCACTAGCCCATTCTACCAATTCATCGTAATCTTGGGACATAATCACTCCCAATTTTAGGATGACCTGGTGAGAACTAGAGAGCCCATCCTTAAAAGCCTGGATGAACGCTCGAGCTCCTCGCCCTGGATTCCCTTGTCCTGAGCACTCTTGGTGTATCTGGAACAGTCGTTCCCCGTACTCAGAAGCTCCTTCTCCTTTTAGCTGCTTTGTGGTGGTAATTCTGCTCCAGTTAGTGGGAGCAATCCCTAAGACCCTCTGAATTTCTTCTTTAAACTGTAAGAAGGGTGCCTGTTGGGCATCTAACTCTGCTGTTAGGGGAATTACTTGTGTCCACCGTCCCCCATTATAATCCTGTGCTATAGGGGCAGCGGGTCCACCTGCTACCTGCCTCCACTTATCCGCTGGACAGGCTGCCCTGACCAGCTGGTGTACATCTCTTAGGTGTAATTGATGTCCTACCCAGTTTGTGCCTAATTCTTCCCAGAATGTAGTGTTCGCGCTTCTAGTTTGTAATTTGCCCAGGGAAGACATTATCTGCTGTCTCTCCCCTGCGGTAAAGGGTTTATAATTTGCTTTTGGTCGCGCTGCTGTCCCCCCTCTAGTTATGGGCGCTAAGTTGGGTTCCAGCTGTTCCCATTCTTCTGAGGGAGCGGTTGGTCCTTGCTGGGTAGACTCATAAGAAGGTAGAGGATCAGTTTCTCCTCCCTATTGTCTTTCTAAAACCTGATTTCGTTTTTCCAGTTCCCTCACTCAGGATTCTAATTCTCTAATTCTTTCTTTATCTTCCCTCTATTTCCTCGTAGAGGCAACTATTTGTTCAATTAGACCTGCTAACTGATGTGTTAACATTATTCCTATTTTCTTCGTTCTGTTTCTTTTTTCTTTATCTATCCACTTTCTCTGCTGCTCTAAGGTTTGAGAAGTATCCCAGCCATCCTTTTGCATTCTCTTTATTAACTCCTTCCTGTCTGTCATGTAGATCTCAATCAGGGAACCTGCAGATCCCCTTTTAACTTCACTATCTGCCATTTCGCAGATTTCACTAACCCCGGCCACGATTATTCTTTCGTAAAGTGTGCTCTCTACCGTAGGGACTTCACTACCCCCGGCCACTATTGCTATTCTCACATCGTGTTTCACTGCCGTTACAGGGTTTCAAGTTATACTCACGGCTTCCACGATTACCACTTTGGCAATGTGCTTCTCCACCGGAGTCCGGTTTAGGTCAGATTTGATCAAACTCCTGTTCCGCCCCGCTTTTCACAACATTGACAGTACAGTTCCCAACTTTTCAATACTTTCACGCAGTCAGATGGCAACTCTGCGTCCGTTCGCCACTACAGAGTTTGATGTTAAACCGACCTCTGCCACTTATGCTTCACAATCCTTTAGTCCCCTTGGTGTCCCTCACTCACTTCCATTCCTGACCTTCACGTGGCAGATTTCTGCTCTTAATAGCCAGTCTAAGGCAGAGGTTTTGAGACAGGCACTACTTTGTCCTTTTGTCGATCAGCACAAATCACAGTTACTTATTACTATCAGCAGTTAGTGCTTATCACTGTAACAAAATACTATCACAAATACACAGTACAAATATTTCCCCTTATAAACCGTATTTTCTGATCCAGTCTGACTGTCACAGATTCCGCGATCTCTACCCCGGCTGCGACCGTGGCCAATCGGTCTCACCAGTAATAGGATCCTAGCCGACTACGCCATTTGTTGTGGGAAAAATCCACTAGTAGTCAGACTTCGAGATTCAGAAAATATGATATATTAAACGGAGCTCCGTGGAGACAAGGCACATGTCTGTAACAAACCTTCTCTCACTAGTATGTCGGGAGCGGTTCATTTTTATACCCTTTACACAATGGATAAGCCGGTGATTCGAACATTGTCACATCGTTTAAGTAAGTACAAACAGGTATAGACATTTAACATTTTATGAATGGGTACATTTCCTCATGTCTGTATCTATCAATGGTTAGTTTCGGCTCATTCAGGTGTTAATTGGTTTCCTCGCATTCATATTTTCCCGCTTCCTAAGGTTAAGCTAAGCTCTTTGCTTCGGGTTTTCCTTATCTTAAAAGATGTCTTGACCCTTGGCTTGGCTTCCTGAGGTGTTTGTTTGCTATGAGTCACTGTCTGTGATTAAGAAATTGCTTGTCTGTTAGGTTTTGATTTAAAGTGATTTCTGAACAGCGGGAGCCTGTGTCTGCTTTTTGGCTTCTTTCCCAGTTAACCCTTTATGTGCCAAGCAGCCATTTTAAAGTGTGCTTTCTTGTATTTTCATTTTAAAGTGTGCTCCCTTGTATTTTTCCCTCTACAATCCGAAGGAAACCCACGCAAACACAGGGAGAACGTGCAGACTTCGCACAGACAGTGACCCAAGCCAGGAATCGAACTCTGGCCCCTGATATTGTGAGGCAGCAGCGCTAACCATTGTGCCACCATGCCACTCCATGTATATCTAATATATTCATATCTATATGTTATGTCCTGTGGCTAGTAAAGGCAATAAAATGGTCTCCACGTCCGTGCCACACTCTCACTTAACTATGTCCACATTTGCTCTTGCTTTTTCTCTCTCCTTCAACATTCGATCATCTCTCCTACACTCTCGTTCTCAGTGCCTTCTCTCCAAGGTCTTACATCCATAATATTGACATCTCTTCCGCACTCTTTCATTGGTACTCACTACTTTTCCTCTCCCTTCTAATTTAGAGACTATCTTCTCTCTTGCCCACTTCCACCTTTGGTCGTGCCCACTCACTTTTATTCCTGGATTAGTGAACCAGATGGGTTTTTCCGACAATCGAGAATGGGTCATCAGTAGATTCTTCAATCCAAATATTTTTACTGAATTCAAATTCTAGTATCTGCCGTGGCGGGATTCGAACACGGGTCTCCAGAACATTAGTTGAGTTTCTGGATTAATAGTCGAGCGATAATACCACGAGCCCATCGCCTTTGCTTTGATAGCAATCACATTGTTAAATAGGTGATGGCTCTGTGCTCATCTATAAATGAGGATCCTTTCGTGCTCGATGGGCACCACGGGGACTGGGGTGTTTTTTCAACCCCTTTAATCACATTGTGGTTTGATGCTTTGAATTTCCTTTGTGACCTGTTTTTGCTTGATGCGGTATCCCTTTTGTCCCTCAGTTTGTTTGATTTAGTTTGTTTGGTTTAACTCAAAAGAGTATAAATGGGGATAGCTGGGACACTGGGGAGGTGGGAGTGGTGTTGACTGTGATTGATGTCAATAAACTCCAGCAAACGGAACAGTTGTGTTTGAGTTTCAACCTCACCAACTGGTGCAGGTCCAGTTAACTTTGTTTTCCCTTTTGACCTTTCCATCCCTGATCCCTTTTTTCTCTAATCCTGTTTTATCCCAGGTGCTGTTTTCTCTCCCAGTGCCATTTACCCTGCTTTTCCATTCTTTTTTCACTAACTGCTTTGTGGTATCGTTTGCTTCCTATTAATCTGGCTGTTATCACTTCTCGAACTCTCTTCAATTAGTTGGTATCGTCTTTGCTGCATCGGGTCTGCACCAAGTCTCCGAAGAATATCATACCCAGGTCCACCCCTCCGCCCTACCCTATCCCAGTAACTCCGTGCATTTACCATGGTTAATCCATCTAACCTACACATCTTTTGACACTAAGGGGCAATTTAACATGGCCAATCCACCAAGCCTGCACATCTTGGGACATGAAGGGGCAATTTAGCATGGCCAACCCATCTAAACTGCGCATCCTGGGACACTAAGGGGCAATTTAGCATGGCCAATCCACCTAACCTGCGCATCCTGGGACACTAAGGGGCAATTTAGCATGGCAAATCCACCTAACCTGAACATCTTTGGACTGTGGGAGGAAACCGGAGCACCCGGAGGAAACCCACTCAGACACGGGGAGAATGTGCAAACTCCGCACAGACAGTGACCCAGCCGGGAATCGAACCCGGGTCCCTAGTGCTGTGAGGCAGCAGTGCTAACCACTGTGCCACCGTGCCGACCATACCTCCATTTTCCCTTGATGTCCTTCCACCATATCGAATCTACTTCCTGAATTTCTGCTTTTGTTCCTTTCCCTCTCTCCCAGAACCATGATCGGATTCCCCATGTTCTTACCTTCCACTCCAGCAACCTCTGTGTTCAGCAGATCGTTCTCTGCCATTCTCGCTATCTCCAGTGTGATGTTGCACGCAAACCTATCTTCCTCGTTCTTCCCCTTTCAGCATTGGCAAGAATCTATTCCCTCTGCGAGACCCTGGTTAACTCCTCAATCACCCAATCACCCTGTGCCTTTCACTTGGCACCTTTCCCTGCAGGCACAGGAGAATGCGGCCTTCCCTTTCTCTCCTCCATTCTCACAGTCCAAGTGCCCAAACATTCCTTTCAAGTGAAACAATCATTTCCCTGTACTTCTGTCAATGTATTATAGTGTCCTCACTGCTCATGAGGTGGTATTTTCTACTATGGAAGACCAAACGCAGACTGGACAGCACGGTGGCACAGTGGTTAGCACTGCTGCCTCACAGCGCCAGGGACCTGGGTTCAATTCCCGCCTTGGGTCACTGTCTGTGTGGAGTCTGCACATTCTCCCCGTGTCTGCATGTGTTTCCTCTGAGTGCTCCGGTTTCCTCCCACAGTCCCAAGATGTGTAGATCAGGTGAATTGGCCATGATAAATTGTACCTTATGTCCAAAGATGTGCAGGTTATGTGGATCAGCCATGCTAAATTTCCCCTTAGTGTCCAAGGATGGGGAGGTCAGATGGATTGGCCATGCTAAACTGCCCCTTAGTGTGCTAAGATGTGCAGGTTAGGTGGATTGGCCAGGCGAAATTATCCCTTAGTATCCAAAGATGGGTAGGTTAGGTGGATTAGCCACGGTAAATGTGTAGGGTCATGAGAGGAGGGCCTGGGTAAGAGTTTTAAGAGTTGGTGCATATTTGGGACGGCACCTGTGGCACAGTGGTTAGCACTGCTGCCTTATGGCGCCAGGGACCCGGCTTCGATTCCCGGCTTGGGTCAATGTCTGTGTGGAGACTGCACGTCCTCCCCATGTCTGCGTGGGTTTCCTCCGGGTGCTCCAGTTTCCTCCCACAGTCCAAAGATGTGTGGGGTTAGGTGGCTTGATCATGCTAAGTTTACAATGAGTGACAGGGAGATTTGCAGGGTAAATATGTGGGTATACAGGGATAGGGCTTGGGTGGGATTGCTGTCTGTGCAGACTTAATGGACCAAATGGCCTCCTTCTGCACTGTAGGGATTCTAAACTTAGCTTGGGAAAGGATGGTTTGAATAGCAGTCATTTTGGCGACAGGTATAGTGTATTGATCCTAACCAATCCAGTGGCTAAAGCAGAACTCAGGAAAGGGAAAAGATTCCAGGAGGAATTGTTAGTTGGAGGTGGGAAACATTTATGGTTGTCCATTGGGGATGCATTGGCGCAGTGGTATTGTCACTGGATTAGTAATCCACAGACCCCAGGTAATGCTCTGGAGACTTGGATTCGAATCCCACCATGGCAGCTGGCGAAATTTGAAATTGATAAAAATCTGGAATTAAAAGCATAATGATGACATGAAACCATTGTCAGAAAAACCCATCTGGATCAGTAATACCCTTTCGAAAAGGAAATCTGCAAGCCTTACCTGGTCTGGCCTGCATGTGACTCCAGAGCAACAGCAATGTGGTTGACTCTCAACTGCCCTCTGAAGAGGCAAACTGGATGAGCAATAAATGTTGGTCTAGTTGGCGATGCCCACATCCCATCAAAAAATTTGAAAATAAACATAGTTCCTCCTCATAGATACCTGGGAACACCACCACCTGCAAGCTACGCTCCAAGCTACCCACCATCCTGACTTGGAAATATATCGGCCATTCCTTCGCAGTCGCTGGGTCAAAATCCTGGAATTCCCTCCCTAACGGCATTGTGGGTAAACCCACAGCACGTGGACTGCAGTGATTCAAGAAGGCGGCTCACCACCACCTTCTCAAGGGGCAACAGGGGATGGGCAATAAATGCTGGCCAACCAGCGAAGCCCATGTCCCACGAATGAATAAAAAAAACACGGTGTATGTTGCCAGGCAGAAAGCCTGTGACACGAGGTCACGTCCTATCAATTACCAATGCATTGTGGAATACATTTGCCAGAGTTCCTGCAGTTTTCTGTATGAGCTCTTCCTGTGTACATTTGGATAAAGTGATAATTCCAAAGTCGCCTTTGCATCTCTGCTTTATCCACTGTCGCACAAACAGCACCTTCAGGAGAGTGGGATGCAAGGAGGCACTAGTTTTTGATTTGATTTATTGTCACATGTATTGGGATACAGTGAAAAGTCCATAGACCATAAGACATAGGAGCGGAAGTAAGGCCATTCGGCCCATCGAGTCCACTCCACCATTCAATCATGGTTGATTTCAACTCCATTTACCCGCGCTCTCCCCATAGCCCTTAATTCCTCGAGAAATCAAGAATTTATCAATTTCTGTCTTGAAGACGCTCAACGTCTCGGCCTCCACAGCCCTCTGTGGCAATGAATTCCACAGACCCACCACTCTCTGGCTGAAGAAATTTCTCCTCATCTCTGTTCTAAAGTCCTGTTTCTTGCATGCGACACAGACAGAGCATACCGTTCATAGAGATGGAAAGGAGAGGGTGCAGAATGTAGTGTCACAGTCATCGCTCGGGTGTAGAGAAAGATCAACTTAATATCAGGTAGATCCATTGAAAAGTCTGACGGTAGCAGGGAAGAAAGTGTTCTTGAGTCGGTTGGTACGTGACCTTAGACTTTTGTATCTTTTTCCTGATGGAAGAAGGTGGAAGCGAGAATGTCCGGGTTGCGTGGGGTTCTTAATTATGCTGGCTGCTTTTCCGAGGTAACGGGAAGTGTAGACAGAGTCAATGGATGGGAGGCTGGTTTGCGTGACGGACTGGGCTTCGTTCACAACCCTTTGTAGTTTCTTGCAGTCTTGGACAGAGCAGGAACTATTCCAATTTATTTTATTTATTAGTGTCACAAGTAGACCCATATTAACACTGCAATGAAGTTACTGTGAAAATCCCCTAGTTGCCACACTCCGGCACCTATTTGGGTACACTGAGGGAGAATTTAGCACGGCCAATGCAGCTCACCAGCATGTCTTTCAGATTGTGGGGGGAAACTGGAGGAGGAAAGCCACGCAGACATGGGGAGAACGCACAGAGCGCGCACAGACAGTAACCCAATCAGGGAATCTAACCCGGATCCCTGCAGCTGTGAGGCCGCAGTGCCAACCACTGTGCCGTGGTACATCTGGAAAGGATGCTTTATGAGATGCATCTGTAAAAATTGATGAGAGTTGTAGCGGGGATGCTGAATTTCTTAGCCTCCTGAGAAAGTAGAGGTGTTGGTGAGCTTTCTTAACTATAGCTTCAGAGTGGAGGGCCCAGGACAGGTTGTTGGTGATCTGGGAACCTAGAAACTTGAAGCTCTCGACCATTTCCTCTTCATCCCCGTTGATGTAGAGAGGGGTGTTCACCCGACAGTCAGGATCTTTAGTTGCAAGCAAGAAAAGAACTAACTTCAGAAAGTAAATCAAAGCAAAAGCTTTAATAAAGAAACTTCATTACCCCAACACTTGGGGCCACGCCCTCTGGCACACAAGCTCCCCACAATCCCTATCTGCTTTCTATTCATACCGGGTCCGCTGGTCAGCTGACCATCACATCATTTTGCCATTTGTTACATTGCTTACCGGGTCAGCTGACCCTCACAGCATGTTACCATTGGATACGTTCTAACAGATTCCAATGTTCTCATTGGTTACATTACAACAATATTTTTCTCATCACCATTCTCCTGCCTTTTCCCCATAACCGCTGATCCCCTTATCAATCAAGAGCCCATCTATCTCTGTCTTAAAGACACTCAATGACCTGGCCTCCACAGCCTTCTGCGGCAAAGAGTTCCACAGATTCACCACTCCCTGGCTGAAGAAATTCCTCCTCATCTCTGTTTGAAAGGATCCAACCACTCCGCTTCCTCACCTCAATATTCAATATGGAATGAAAAGCTTGTCTTATGAGGAACGGTTGAGGAATCTGGCTCTGTACTCATTGGAGTTTAGAAGGATGAGGGTGGGATCTTATTGAAACCTACAGGATACTGCGAGGCTTGGATAGAGTGGACATGGAGAGGATGTTTCTCCGAGTAGAAAAAACGAGAACCAGAGGGCACAACCTCAGGCCGAAGGGGCGATCCTATAAAACAGAGATGAGTAGCAATTTCTTCAGCCAGGGAGTGGTGAATCTGTGGAACTCTTTGCTGCAGAAAGCTGTGGAGGCCAGGTCATTGAGTGTCTTTAAGACAGAGATAGATGGGCTCTTGATTAATAAGGGGATCCGGAGTTATGGGAAATAGGCAGGAGAATGTGGATGAGAAAAATATCAGCCATGATCGAATGGCGGAGCAGACTCAATGGGCCGAGTGGTCTAATTCTGCTCCTATGTCTTATGGTCTTATAGTATGAGCTCTACTCTAGCCAAGACCTCAATGTTGACTCTGAGTCGTTTAGTTGACCACTTTTCTTCTCTGCTTCCCACAGTTAACTTATTGGCAGTTGCGATCCTGGCTCGGGGGAAATGCGGACTCTCCAAGTGCGTCACGAGTTACTTGGTGGCCATGGCGATGGCGGATCTCATGGTGATTGTCTGTAATGTGATATTGCATCGGGTTGTTGCACTTTATTGGCAGCTCTCTTTCCTGTACTACACTGCTGTGTGCAAGTTCGTGCTATTCCTCTCCTTCACCGCCGTGGACATTTCTGTCTGGATGACGGTTGCTTTTACATTTGACCGTTGTGTGGCCATCTGTTGTCAGAAACTGAAAACAAAATATTGCACCAAGAAAATGGCTGTTGTGGTCATCATCACTTTGAGCGTACTGTTCTGTTTGCAGAACATCCCCTGGCCTTTCTTGTATATTTCTGTTGCTGTAATCGACAACATACCGCGGGGCTGCCTTGTGTCCACCCGGTTTTATCTTCAGTCCCCATGGATAGAGTTTTCTTGGATTGAACAGCTGCTAACCCCGTTGTTTCCATTCTTTTTGGTTTTATTCTTTAACATTCTCACCGTCAGACGTATTTTAGTTGCCAGCCAAGCCCGAAGGAGCCTCCGTGACCACCACCGTGGTGGGAAAGACCAGGACCCTGAGATGAAGAATCGCAAAAGGTCCATCATTTTGCTCTTTGCAATATCCAGCACTTTCATCCTGCTCTGGGTAACAACAGTCAGCTATTTCCTTCTTTGTTACATTAAAAGCACCTTCAGTTTCAGATCTGTAATCAATGTTTACGAAAACTTCGAACAGGTGGGCATCATGCTGCAGCTTCTGAGCTGCTGCACAAACACAGTTGTTTACATGGTGACCCAGAGGAAGTTCAGAGAGGAGCTGCTCAATGCCCTCCGCTATTCCTTTGGTCATTTTTGCAAATGAGTTAAATGAGGGAAACAATTGCATGAGTGAGTTCTCCCAGCCATAGAACCATCGAACCATAGAAAATTACAGCTCAGAAACAGGCCTTTTGGCCCTTCTTGTCTGTGCCGAACCATTTTATGCCTAGTCCCACTGACCTGCACTTGGACCATATCTCTCCACACCCCTCTCATCCATGAACCCGTCCAAGTTTTTCTTAAATGTTAAAAGTGACCCCGCATTTACCATTTTATCCGGCAGCTCATTCCACACTCCCACCACTCTCTGCGTGAAGAAGCCCCCCCCTAATATTCCCTTTAAACTTTTCTCCTTTCACCCTTAACCCATGCCCTCTGGTTCTTTTCTCCCCTAGCCTCAGCGGAAAAAGCCTGCTTGCATTCACTCTATCTATACCCATCAAAATCTTACACACCTCTATCAAATCTCCCCTCAATCTTCTACGCTCCAGGGAATAAAGTCCCAACCGATTCAATCTCTCTCTGTAACTCAGCTTCTCAAGCCCCGGCAACATCCTTGTGAACCGTCTCTGCACTCTTTCAATCTTATTTACATCCTTCCTGTAACTAGGTGACCAAACTGTACACAATACTCCAAATTCGGCCTCACCAATGCCTTATAAAACCTTACCATAACACTCCAACTTTTATACTCGATACTCCAATTTATAAAGGCCAATGTACCAAAGGCACTCTTTACGACCCTATCCACCTGTGACGTCACTTTTAGGGAATTCTGTACCTGTATTCCCAGATCCCTCTGTTCAACTGCACTCTTCAGAGTCCTACCATTTACCCTGTACGTTCTACTTTGGTTTGTCCCTCCAAAGTTAAATATCTCACACTTGTCCGCGTTAAACTCCATTTACCATTTTTCAGCCCATTTTTCTAGTTGGTCCAAATCCCTCTGCAAGCTTTGAAAACCTTCCTCACTGTCCACTACACCTCCAATCTTTGTATCATCAGCAAACTTGCTGATGCAATTTACCACATTATCATCCAGATCATTGATATAGATGACAAACAACAATGGACCCAACACCGATCCCTGCGGCACACCACTAGTCACAGGGCTCCACTCAGAGAAGCAATCCTCCACAACCACTCTCTGGCTTCTTCCACTGAGCCAGTGTCTTATCCAATTTACTACCTCCCCATGTATACCTAGCGACTGAACCTTCCTAACTAACCTCGCATGAGGGACCTTGTCAAAGGCCTTGCTGAAATCCAGGTAGACAACATCCACCGCCTTCCCTTCATCCACTTTCCTGGTAACCTCCTCGAAAAACTCTAATAGATTGGTCAAACATGACCTACCACGCACAAAGCCATATTGACTCTCCCTAATAGGTCCCTGTCTATCCAAATATTTGTAGATCCTATCCTAGGATCCTATCCACCGAGGTCACAGCTCAACTCGATATCCTATTCCTCACCTTAATCGACCAAAAGGAACGTGGCAATGGGGCGAAATAATATTCCCCTTCAATCTATTTGTTGTTAAAGTGAGATGAAAATCTAATTCAAGAACACCTGTTAAAAACATAATTAACACTGCTGCCTCACAGCGCTAGGGACCTGTTTTCTATTCCCAGCTTGGGTCACTGTCTGTGCAGAGTCTACACATTCTTCCCGTGTCTGCGTGGGTTTCCTCCGAGTGCTGCGGTTTCCTCCCACTGTCCGAATTACGTGCTGGCTCGGTGGATTGGCCATGCTCAATTCTCCCTCAGTGTACCCGAACAGGCGCTGGACTGTGGCAACTGGCGGATTTTCACAGTAACTTCATTGCAGTGTTAATGTCAGCCGACTTGTGACAATAAGAAATAAACTTTAAACTTAGGACACTTTACAATTGCGTCCTTCGAGAAATTACGCCCTAATTAACAGAACATAAGTTCGTCATTGGATTTCTTTTTTCTCTGTGAAAGGAGCCTCCAACATTTAAGGGGCTGTTTCTTTCATTTTTGTCGAATCCCTACAATGCAGAAGAGTCCAATCAGCCCATCAGGTCTACACCGACTCTCTGACTAAATATCATACCCTGCCCTATTCCTGTAATCCCACACATTTAGCATGGCTCACCCATCTAACCGACAAATCCTAGGTTAATAAGGGGCAATTTAGCATGGCCAATCCACGTCACCTACACATCTTTGGACACTAAGCGGCAATTTAGCATGGCCAATCCACCTAACCTCCGCACCTTGGAATACTAAGGGGCAATTTATCATGGCCAATGCACCCTAAACAGTACATGTTACGGACTGTGGGAGGAAACCGGAGCACCCGGAGGAAACCCACGCCGAGACGGGGAGAACATGCAGACTCCGCACAGTCACCCAAGCCGGCAATCGAACCGGGGTCCCTGGCGCAATGAGACAGCAGTGCTACCCACTGTGCTACCGAGCAACTGATAGTTTTTCCTGAGTCCCCTATAATTCTGTGCCTAATATTTTACCAGCTTATTCTTATTCGGCGAGCTTGGATTTGCTGATGTTGATCAAGCCAAGGGAATATTTATTTGAAAGAACATTCTCCTGCTATTTTAAACACCCATCATCTGCAATAAAAATGAAGATTTGTAGAATTTCGCAGAAGTGGATTAATTCACACGCTTCTTTATTTTGACAGTCATGACGGGTTGAATGGACACCTTCTGTGCAGTAACAATTCTATAATTATTTAGTTTGTTTATTAGTGTCACAAGTAGGCTTACATGAACATTGCACTGAGGGAGAATTTAGCATGGCCAATGCACCCTAACCAGCACATCCTTCGGACTGTAGGTGGAAACCGGAGCACCCGGAGGGAAACCCACACAGACATGGGGAAAACGTGCAGACTCCGCACAGACAGTGACCCGAGCCGGGAATTGAACCCGGGTCCCTGGCGCTGTGAGGCAGCAGTGACCACTGTGCCAGCGTGACCGGGTAAAGATAGCAGTTTTCCTTCCCTGAAGGACATTAGTGAACCAGATGGGTTTTTCCGACAATCGACAATTGTTTCATGGTCATCGATGGATTCTTAATTCCAAGTGTTTATTCAATTCAAATTTCACCATCTTCCATGGTGGGATTCGAACCTGGGCCCCCAGAGCATGACCCTGAGTCTCCGGATTACGAGGTCAGTGACAATATCCCTGTGACACTGCCTCACCATTGTACAAGATGTGGTGGCACAGTGGTTAGCACTGCTGATTCACAGCGCCAGGGACCCGGGTTGGATTCCCGGCTTGGCTCACTGTCTGTGTGGAGTCTGCACGTTCTCCCCGTGTCTGCATGGGTATCCTCTGGGTGCTCCGGTTTCCACCCACAGTCCAAAAGACTGGCTGGTTAGATGCATTGGCCATGCTGAATTGACCCTTGGTGTCAGGGACTAGCTGGGGTAAATGCATTGGGTTATGGGAGTAGGGGCTGGGTGGGATTCTAGTCGGTGCAGACCCGATGGGCCAAATGGCCTCCCTCTGCACTGTACGGATTCTAAGATGATTCCTGCCAACCCTCTCGCTCTCGCTTGAAGCAATTGTCCACCCCACATCTGTCCTTGTGTTCTAACCTTTTCCTGTTTTAAGGCACCTCCTCATGCTGGACCTGATGCTTCTTCTTACTACAGCTACCAGTATTCCCTCTCCTGTTTCATATTTGTTTTTATTGAGCTCCTTTCACCGTGCCTTACGCTCGGGGTCAGGGACTTTGGGTCAAACCGCTTCTCGATCATTTTGCAAATGATTTTTTTTTTGTTGTGATCGACTATAGTCCACACTATGGACCCTTCTGGTCCCCACTTGAAATCATCTATCATTTCGCTATCTTCTCCCTTTGGTTGAGTCATGATTACTTCGTACGTGTCTTCCCGATTCACTTTGTCCGAATTTCTGATCCGGTTTGCCAGGTCCCCCCACCTCGCCTATCCTTCCGGATATTCTGCTCGGCCTGAGAGACACCCCGTCCCTCACCGCTCTAGATATATGCGTGTTCCCCGCTTGCATTGCTTGCTAGGTTTCCCCCTTCGCCTTTCCTATCTAAAAAGGGATTGATACAGAGTAAATCTAGACCAAATGTTTCCCTCTGATGGGGCAATCTAGAACAGAGGTCACAGGTCTAGGTTGAGAGCCAGTAGATTTAACACTGAGATGAGGAGGAACTAACTTCTCGCAGAATTTGTTGAACTTGCTGCTCCGTTGCGCAGTGGAGTCTGAATCATTGAATGGTTTCAAGAAGGAGATAGGTATATTTCCGATTTTAAAAACAGGTTAGAGAGGAACAGGTGGGGAAGTAGATTTGAAACCAGGGAGAGATCAGTCATGATCTGATTGAGTGGTGGAGCGGACTCGAAGGCCTGAATTTGCCTCCTCCTGCTCCTAATTCTTACGTTCCTATGTTCCTATCCTTTTGGATATTCTGCGAGGCGTGAGAGACTCCCTGCCCCTCCCTGCTCTAGATTTGCGTGAGTTCCCTTCCCTTCATCGCTATTTTCCCGGGAGTTCTTCCTGATTCCGTCCCGCTCAGGGTCTGATTTTCCTCCCTCGATTCCTTGGTACCACAACTCACGTCCGACAATTAGCTAGACGGCAGTCTCCCCTAACTACAGGTGGTAAAATATATGTGTTCATCCAGTTAGGAGCCACGTAGTCGGTTTCCATCCAGTGGAGTACCCTGCTCGCAGCGCCACTTGTTAGAGGGTTTAATAGAGATTAAACCTTCAGGCATGAGTGGAGTGTAAGAAGGCGAATTTATTCAAGCTTTTACCACATGCATGTGGGAGAGTTTGTTTCAAGTCAAGCTCTGAGAGTCTCTGTCATTTACAGCTCAAAGCGCTACATTTATATGTTTTTGCGTTGCTCTGGTTACATGCAGCATTACTTCAAAAGGAACCGAGGACGCGATTTTCCCGCCCGTTCACGCCACGCTCCCACTGCACCGAAGTCAGAGAATGTGGCGGCAAGCCAAATCTCTGATTAATGCAGCGGGATGGGAAAATTCCGCTGGTGTGAATTTTTCAGAAAATTTCAGCCCAAATGTCAATCAAATGTCAATTCTACCACTCTTTCTATGCCGGAACACCGGTGCAGTTATTGGTGCTAAGGCTATCGAGGGATGTAGGGAGAAAGGGGGGAATCAGGATCGAAGGAAGGATGTCTGTATCTAAGGAAGGTTGGGCTGGCCTTGGAAAGTGTCCAGAGGAGATTCAAAAGAATGATTCCCGGAATGAAGAGCTTGTCACGCCAGGAACGGTTGAGGACTCTGGGTCAGTACTCGTTGGAGTTTAGAAGAATGAGGGGGGATCTTATTGAAACTTACAGGATACTGCGAGGCCTGGAAAGAGTGGACGTGGAGAGGATGTTTCCACTCGTCGGAAAAACTAGAACCAGAGGGCACAACCTTCGTCTAAAGGGACGATCCTTTAAAACAGAGATGAGGAGGAATTTCTTCAGCCAGAGAGTGGTGAATCTGTGGATCTCTTTGCCGCAGAAGGCTGTGAAAGGCAGGTCATTGAGTGTCAAGACAGAGATAGATAGATTCTTGATTAATCAGGGGATCAGAGGTTATGGGGAAAAGGCAGGAGACTGGGGATGAGAAAAATATCAGCAATGTTTGAATGATGGAGCAGACTCGATGCCCGAGTGGCCGGATTCTGCTCCAATATCTTATGGTCGTATGATCGTCTTTTGACGATCAGCCATGAATGGGCGGAGCTGCCTCGAAGGGCCAAACGGCCTACTCCTGCTTCTAGTTTCTATGTTTCTCGTCTTGCGACTTAGACCAAACTCAGGTCAGTGCCCCTGGTCTCTGTGGTCTGTCCTGTTACTTGTGGTTTTATCAGAACATCTGCTCTTGTGAGAATTTTAAATGTTTGTCTTCATCACCTGCTGACTGGTCCTTACACCTCTCCTTGAGTCAGAGTCAAACCGTGTGATTGTCTGGAACTATACATGGGTCACTGCGAATTGTTCTTTTTCATGTTCACACAGCTAATTTAGCATAATTGCACATTTATTTCCTTATATTCATATATTTTGCTCATATCTCTCTCTCTCTTCAATGTTGTACTATGCCAGGATCAAGGCAAAATACTGCGGATACTGGAATCTGAAACAAAAACAATAATTCTGCAGGAACTCAGCAGCTCTGCATTTTGGTAGATTGAACCAGGGCAGGACTTACTCAGTGAATGGCTGGGCATTGGGGAGAGTGAGAGAACAAAGAGATCCAGGGGTACAGGTTCATATCTCCTTGAAAGTGGAGTCACAGGTGGACAGGGTGGTGAAGAAGGCATTCAGCATGCTTGGTTTCATGGGTCAGAACATTGAATACAGGAGTTGGGACGTCTTGTTGAAGTTTTACAAGATATTGGTAAGGCAACACTTGGAATACTGTGTACAGCTCCGGTCACCCTATTATAGAAAGGACATTATTAAACGAGTAAGAATGCTGAAAAGATTTACTTGGATGCTGCTGGGACTTGATGGTTTGAGTTATAAGGAGTGGCTGGATAGACTGGTACTTTTTTCCCTGAAGGTAGGGGGCTGAGGGTGATCTTACAGAGGTCTATGAAATAATGAGGGGCATAGATGAGATAGACCGTCAACATCTTTTCCCAAAGGTAGGGGAGTCTAAAACTAGAGGGCATAGGTTTAAGGTGAGAGGGGAGAGATACAAAGGGTTCAGAGGGGCATTTTTTTCACACAGAGGGTGGTGAGTGTCTGGAACAAGCTGCCAGAGGCAGTAGTAGGGGCGGGTACAATTTTGTCTTTTAAAAAGCATTTAGACAGTTACATGGGTAAGATGGGTAGAGAGGGATATGGGCCATACGCCAGCAATTGAGACTCACTCAGTGGTTAAAAAAAGGGTGACATGGAGAAGTTGGGCTGAAGGGCCTTTTTACATGCTGTAAACCTCTGTGACTCTATGGCAGCATCTGTGGAGAGAGAATTGAGCCAACATTTCGAGTCTGGATGACCCTTCGTCAGAGATGAGCATCCAGACTTGAAATGTTGGCTCTATTCTCTCTCCACGGATGCTGTCAGACCTGCTGAGTTTCTCCAGCATTTTCTGTTTTTGAACCGTGCATTCTGCTTTTTTACCTTATGCTTTCCCCTTTTTTGCACTCTTTACCTTGCCCATCGTCACCGGCAGCACGGTGGCACAGTGGTCAGCACTGCTGCCTCATCCGCCAGGGAACCAGGTTCAATTCCCGGCTTGGGTCACTGTATGGGTGGAGTCTACACGTTCTCCCCGTGTCTGTGTGGGTTTCCTCCGGGTGCTCCGGTTTCGTCCCACAGTCCGCAAGATGTGCGTGTGAGGTTGATTAGGCCAGGCTAAAAAAATTCACCCGAGTGTCAGGGGGATTAGTAGGGTAAATGTGTGGGGTTACGGGAATAGCGCATGAGTGGGATTGTGGTCGGTGCAGACTTTGATGGGCTGAATGGCCTCCTTCTGCATTGTAGGGATTCTATGATTCACAGCGCCAGAAGCAGGCGTAGGCTCTGAGAATTTCAAAGATGAAGATCTCGACACTCTTCTCCACGGGGGTTGGGGGTGAAGTGTCACTGGGTTGTCGGTAAGTGTAAGATTCCCAGAACAGGCTGCAGCTCGGTGTGAAGTGAGCTGCTATCTGCTCAGTCCACCTTGCAGATAGAGCACCGACCCACCTCACAGCAATGTGACTGTCGCGCTGTGAGCTGCCAGGGTTTGCAGAGTTGGGAGAAAATGTTTCATTTACATTCGTGCTAAAATTTTTAAAAAATGTAACAATGATTGCCTGTGGAGTGGGGTGTGTGGGGGGGGGGGGGGTGGGTTAAATATCAGATAAGATAAAAAGATAATAGCCAGTTGCCTTTGGAGACACACCTAAAGTTTTTTTTAAAAAAAGTTCATTTTGTAGTCACAAAGTAGGCTTACATTAACACTGGAATGAAGTTACTGCGATAATTCCCCTCGTTGCCACACTTTGGGTGTCTGCTCGGGTACACAGAGGAAGAATTTAGCATGGCCAATGCACCTAACCAGCATGTCTTTCAAACTGTGGGGGGAAACCGGAGCACCCGGAGGAAACCCACCCAGACATGGGGAGAATGTGCAGACTCCGCACAGACAGTGACCCAAGCTGGGAATTGAACCCGGGTCCCTAGCGCTGTGAGGCAGCAGTGCTAACCACTGTGCCGCCCGTGCCACCTGACTATGCGTGCGTAAAGATTTCTTCTCTGCACCCCACAGGGCTCAGGTCTGAGATTCCGATGTCACCCCGTCTCCAAACCAGCCAACATGTCCGACCCACACCAGCAGAGAAACGCAAAGTGAAATATTTATTTTGCACGACTTGTTCATTGTAAGGTTGGCACAACGTGCCCAAAATGGTTCATTGAACCGGGGAGAGGGGGGTGGTGGTGTTCTCCAGAAGGCTGTATCCTTCCCTTATGCATATCCTTCCCTTGTGCAGACATGGGAGAGAGCGTGTCAACTCCACACTGACAGTGAACCAAGCCGGGAATCGAACCCGGGTTCCTGGCGCTGTTAGACAGCAGTGCTAACCACTGTGCCAACGTGCCAACCTGATGACCTAAGTAAGGTGAGCTCATGGCACGGGCAAAGTGGTTGCGTATGAATCTGAAAAATCCCTCCAACTCCCACCCCCACCACCCCCGCCACTTCTGCCCCACCCACCCTTCCCCCACCCCGCCCCCACACCCATCCACCCCAATAACTGGCAGTGAGAGCGGGAGAGAATCCCAGGTCAGCCATGTGATGGAAAAATAGTTGGGTCTCTATGTCCCGATTCATAGCTCCAGATTGCAACACACGTGTGAAGATGCACAGTAACATGGACTGCGCTGAGTGAACTATAACACGGCCATTACCAGCACCATGTTCCAGTTCAATGCTTGGAAAGTGGTGAAAGCAAGAAGTGTTCGTTCACTCTTGTTATCAAAACTCAAACTTGGGACCAAAGATCCAAACTTTCAACCATTGATTAATTTTCAGTGATCACAGCATCAGAGAATCCCGACAGTGGAGAAGGAGGCCATTCAGCCCATCGAGCCTGCAATGGCAACAATCCCTCCCAGGTGCTATCACTGTAACCCCATGTATTTACACTGCAAATCCCCCTGTCACTAAGGGACAATTTAGCATGGTCAATCGACATAAACAACACATCTTGGGATACTAAGGGACAGCTTAACATGGCCAATCCACCTAACCCGCACATCTTGAGACACTAAGGGACAATTTAGCATGGACAATCCACCTAACCTGCACATTGTTGGACAGTAAGGGGCAATTTAGCATGGCCAATCCACCTAACCTGCACATCTTAGGACACTAAGGGACAATTTGGCATGGCCAATCCACCTAACCTGCACATCGTAGGACACTAAGGATCAATTTAGCATGGTTAATCAAACTGACCCACACATCTTTGGACTGTGGGAGGAAACTGGAGCACCGGAGGAAACCCACACAGACACGTGGAGAACTCCACTAAGATAGTTTCCTCCCACAGTCCAAAGATGTGCGGGTTAGGTTGATTGGCCAGGTTAAAAATTGCCCCTTAGAGTCCTGGGATGCGTAGGTTAGAAGGATTAGCGGGTAAATATGTGGGGGTAGGGCCTGGGTGGGATTGTGGTCGGTGCAGACTCGATGGGCCGAATGGCCTCCTTCTGCACTGTAGGGTTTCTATGTTTCTATGTTTCTAATAGTGACCCAAGATGTGGAGATGCCGGCCTTGGACTGGGGGAAAAAAAAAGAGAAGTCTCACAACAACAGGTTAAAGTCCAACAGGTTTATTTGGTAGCACAAGCCACCAGTGTTTGGAGCGCAGCTCCTTCAAGAAGGAGCGCTGCTCCTTGCTGCTCCTGACGAAGGATAGAATGAGAGAGAAAGGACCGAGTGAAACACTGGTAACTTGAAAGAGGATCGTGGGAAAGAGGAGTTCAGAATGGGGTTACTATTGACCTGAAACTTAACTGGACTCTCCACATAAACACAGTGGCTGCAAGAACAGGTCAGAGGGTGGGAATACTACAGTGAGTAACTCATCTCTTGACTTCCCAAAGTCTGTCCACCATCCACAAGGCACAAGTCAGGAGTGTGATGGAATATTCCCCACTTGCCTGGATTGGTGCAGCTCCAACAACACTCAAGAAACTCGACACCATCCAGGAGAAAGCAGCCGCTTGATTGGCATCACATCCACAAACATCCACTCCCTCCACCACCGACGCTCAGTAGCAGCAGTGTGTCCTATCGACAAGGTGCACTGCAGCACTTCACTAAAGATTTGAGACAGCACCTTCCAAACCCACAACCACTTCCGTCTAAAAGGACGAGGGCATCCGATACATGGGAACACGACCACCTGCAAGTTCCCCTCTCGAAGCCACTCACCATCCTGACTTGGAAATATATTGCCGTTCCTTTGCTGGGTCAAAATCCTGGAATTCCCACCTTAACGGCCTTGTGGGTCAACCCACAGCATGTGGACTGCAGCGATTGAAGAAGGGAGCTCACCACCACCTTCTCAAGGGCAACTAGGGAAGGGCAATAAATACTGAGTTAAGCCAGTGACTCCTATGTCCCATGAATGAATTTAAAAAAAGATTTGAGATAGAGAGAGAGAACGTGGAAGTGTTGTTTTCAGATTTCTAAGACAGAAATCACATTGAAGGGTTAGGTTTGGAAATGAACAACATTGTTTCCTTGGTTTTTAATCAGAATCTGTCATGTTATTCAGCCAACTTGCAACACTTGCTCAAGAGGTTCATATGACATTGTGGCCTTGCCTAATACGTTCCACAGCGACAATCCAGGTGGCACCAAGACCTTGTTTTGCTCAATGGCCCGCCTTCGGGATGCTAGCTGACATCATTAGGGATTAACTGCAGTATAAATAACCCACTGGTTTCTCTAAATTGAGTAATTATTCGAGTCAGTGCGATCACCTCCAACAATACCAGGGTTCTACAACAAACAGAAAATGCATCCGACAATAATGTCTCAGATTGGGTCCATATACTATCCCATTCTCGCAATACTTGGAGTGCCCGGTGAGTTATATTAAAGTTTATATATTTATTTATCAGTCACAAGTGGGCTTATATCAACACTGCAATGAAGTTACTGTGAAAAACCCCAGTCGCCACACTCCGGCACCTGTTTGGGTACACTGAGGGAGAATTTAGCATGGCCAATGCACTCTCACCAGCACGTCTTTCAGACTGTGGGAGGAAACCAGAGCATCCTGTTGTGGGAAAAATCCACTAGTCGTCAGACTTCGAGATTCAGAAAATACGATTTATTAAATGGAGCTCCGTGGAGACAAGGCACGTGTTTGTAGCAAACCTTCTCTCACTAGTATGTCAGGAGCGGTTCATTTTTATACCCTTTACACAATGTGTAAGCCGGTGGTTCGAACATTATCACATCGTTTAAGTAAGTACAAACAGGTATAGACATTTAACATTTTATGAATGGGTACATTTCCTCATGTCTGTATCTATCAATGGTTAGTTTCGGCTCATTCAGGTGTTAATTGGTTTCCTCGCATTCATATTTTCCCGCTTCCTAAGGTTAAGCTAAGCTCTTTGTTTCGGGTTTTCCTTATCTTAATAGATGTCTTGACCCTTGGCTTGGCTTCCTGAGGTGTTTGTTTGCTATGAGTCACTGTCTGTGATTTGGAAATGGCTTGTCTGTTAGGTTTTGATTTAAAGTGATTTCTGAACAGCGGGAGCCTGTGTCTGCTTTTTGGCTTCTTTCCCAGTTGACCCTTTATGTGCCAAGCAGCCATTTTAAAGTGTGCTTTCTTGTATTTTCCCCTCTACAGTCCCTCCTTTTGGTCGGATTATAGCTTTAACAATCCCCAGACCAACAATCATACATTCACATATATAAATCTTCGTTCTTCTCTCCTTCTTTGCTTCTTTCGATGTCTTCATTTCTTCCAGGATCTTCATTTCTTCTGACGTCTTCGGGGATCTTCATTAGGGGTTCTTCTTCGATGTACACACTGGCTCCTGGCACAATTCTTGTCAACATTATTTTAAAACAGACTTTAAGGCATCCCACAGTCAGACAACAGACAATTATAATGACAATGAGTATGATCAATCCATGTAACCGGTACGACTCCAGGACTCTTCCACCAGCCATTTCTTGGTTAACAGCCTCCAATGCTTTTGAAGTGCTGTTTCCCAGGATTGTTAGTCCACAAACAATATGGTTTTTATTCTTTGCTCCAATTACCCCGGCTGACCCACCTAGAGATAAAGCTCCGAGGAACCCATACCCCAGTGAGGATCCCAGTGTACCCGGGGCTTCCCAGTCAGCACAGAATTCCCTGCTAATAGCCCGGGTTACTATTCTCCTCCGAATGTACCCCTTCTGAGGGCATGGAACAGTCAGTGGCCCGATTGTTCCTACCGCAAAACGGTTTGGGAGGTTCGGTGTTTCTGTCAATGTAGGTACCATTGAAGAGGAATACATATCCCTTCTTAGCCCGGTAACATTTAGTGTCCAGATTATGAGTTTGCTCATACTGCCAATTGTTCAGTTTATTTGGCTTCCCGTTTGATCCCACCACCTGGTAAGTATCAAAGGGGTATGTCCATTTGGCTGAGCTGACATGAGTTCCATTACATTGCCCGCAAATAAGCTGTCTTCCCGTGGTTATATTTAAACATTTCCGTTCATCACAAATACAAGTAATCTGTCCCTTGTTAATCCGACAATGTTGACGGACACACTGTGTCTGGACACAAGAATCATTCTTAGGGACTAAGGCATGGGCACATCCCCATCCCTGCCCCGTGAAACAAAGCGGATAGCTTGCAGTGTCTAGACAAGCTTTTCCTTCCTCCTGTTGGGACCCCTTGCATGTAGGATCTGAGGGGTTTACAAGTCCCACACATCTTCCCTGCAAACCTCTTTTATATTTGCCAATTTGTCCCTTACAGGGTGTCTCTGATGTATCTACATTATAGAAGTCATGAGGGGTCCACCCAGGGGTGGCTACAAATAGGGCTTCTACAGATTGTGTTAACGGGTAACATACAGTTCGATTCCCATGTAAATGTATGTGAGCTTTGTAAAACAAATGATCTTCCAGCCCAGTCAAACTTACAGTTGCCACAACGCAAAATAATAGTTACATACGCGATTACATACATATCCGCAACAGTCATAAAAGTTAACACTATAATTCAATTTTTTACAAGTTATTTTATTTATTAACCCGCACACGCCGGCTCTTGCTTGCAGTCTTTGCCTGTGTTGAGGAAAGCAGTTCTGTTAGTTCATCAATTTAGCTACTTATCTCCTTTGTATAATTTCAGTTGCAAGTACAGTGCTTCCAGACACCTTTCCCTCTTATGTCTATACAGGCACAGGTGTCCCCACGAATTATAATTTCATATGGCCCATTCCACTTTGGTGCAAACCCTGGTTTGTCGGGCAGTGTTTTCACTAGGACGCGACTTCCCACTGTTGGGATGTCAGGGAGCATTTCCAGCTCTCTCTCTGCGTCTTTTATTTCCTGATTATCTCTTACCAATTTGCGCATCCCTTTTAGCTGGGTGCTCAGGTCCAGAACGTATCTCTTGATTTTATCTTTTAGTGGACTGACATCGGTCCCACCTGTTATGATGCTTTCTGGTAATTGCATCGCCCGTCCTGTCATTAGCTCATAAGGGGTTAATCCGCTTGTCCGGTTCGTGGTAGCTCTTAATTTCTTTAAAATAGTGGGCAATACCTCTGTCCACCTTCTCCCTGATGTTTGTATGGCTTTAGCTAGTGCATTATACATTTTAACGATATATCCCCCTTCAATAGAAAGCTTAGTGTGAATTAAATAACACTTTGTACTGGCCTTTTTTGGCTGCAGTTGGACATCCATTCATTTGTAAGTAATCTTATTAAAAGACATCGCTTTCCCCATTAAAATCACATGCCGTACAGTTCCAATCTTTATATGATGTACTCTTACATTATCTCTAATTTGATCATTTGTTTGCGTGCAAGCGCTGCACCACAGTACTTCACAAAATAATTATGTTTTTATCAATACCCAATATCTAATATACGAATATATCATACAAAGTTGGTTAAGGCTTTTCAGGATTTGATGTTATTCTTGTGTCTATATGGCAGTGCTATACTGTATAATAAAAATAATCAAGCGGCAGTTGTATCATACCACTTTACACATCGTAACCGTGATATCCAAACCCTTTTAATTCAAGCCGTTTCCATTTTTAAACTGAGCTCCAGATCAAAACCCCCGCACTCTAGGAAAAATAACAGGCTCCGAATCAAAATCAAAGTAGGTACAATACATACCAGTTATTTGATTAGAAACATTTTGGTTTCTTAACTGGCTAGATTTTGAGCTTTGCAGTGTTTTTATATTTGGCAAACCTTGAACAATTAATGGCACATGAAATTCCGACGGCAGTACATAATTTTAACTAGTTTTAAATTCTTTCTTAACATTAAAACATTAAAGCAAACAACAACAAAGCATCCACGCAACCACTTTGTTTAAACACACACACACACACACACATGGAAGCTTCCAAAAGTCATTCCACAGCACATCCTTTTTCATTCAAACTTATCATTTCAAACTGGGATGAGTGTAAAACATTCAAAGAGAATACAGAACATTGATTAAGACAGTCGCTTTTATTCTTCTTTCTTCCAAACTGTAATGAACTCAAAACAGAAGTAAATTCAAGAAATCTTATCACTTTAATCTTTAACAGTTTTAAGACTCTCCCAGCCCCCCTGAGGCTAAACCAAGGTGCAATGCACTGCACCCACTGCCTGCAACAAACATTCCACAGGAACAAACAGGCTTCTGCAGCTCCCTGCTCTCAATCTAATACAACAACAGCCACCTACATTCGACAAGCTACCAGATCTCACAAACAAACTGAAATACAAAAACTAAGATTTCTCCTATCCATCGCCCTGTATGCCACTAGCCCATTCTACCAATTCATCGTAATCTTGGGACATAATCACTCCCAATTTTAGGATGACCTGGTGAGAACTAGAGAGCCCATCCTTAAAAGCCTGGATGAACGCTCGAGCTCCTCGCCCTGGATTCCCTTGTCCTGAGCACTCTTGGTGTATCTGGAACAGTCGTTCCCCGTACTCAGAAGCTCCTTCTCCTTTTAGCTGCTTTGTGGTGGTAATTCTGCTCCAGTTAGTGGGAGCAATCCCTAAGACCCTCTGAATTTCTTCTTTAAACTGTAAGAAGGGTGCCTGTTGGGCATCTAACTCTGCTGTTAGGGGAATTACTTGTGTCCACCGTCCCCCATTATAATCCTGTGCTATAGGGGCAGCGGGTCCACCTGCTACCTGCCTCCACTTATCCGCTGGACAGGCTGCCCTGACCAGCTGGTGTACATCTCTTAGGTGTAATTGATGTCCTACCCAGTTTGTGCCTAATTCTTCCCAGAATGTAGTGTTCGCGCTTCTAGTTTGTAATTTGCCCAGGGAAGACATTATCTGCTGTCTCTCCCCTGCGGTAAAGGGTTTATAATTTGCTTTTGGTCGCGCTGCTGTCCCCCCTCTAGTTATGGGCGCTAAGTTGGGTTCCAGCTGTTCCCATTCTTCTGAGGGAGCGGTTGGTCCTTGCTGGGTAGACTCATAAGAAGGTAGAGGATCAGTTTCTCCTCCCTATTGTCTTTCTAAAACCTGATTTCGTTTTTCCAGTTCCCTCACTCAGGATTCTAATTCTCTAATTCTTTCTTTATCTTCCCTCCATTTCCTCGTAGAGGCAACTATTTGTTCAATTAGACCTGCTAACTGATGTGTTAACATTATTCCTATTTTCTTCGTTCTGTTTCTTTTTTCTTTATCTATCCACTTTCTCTGCTGCTCTAAGGTTTGAGAAGTATCCCAGCCATCCTTTTGCATTCTCTTTATTAACTCCTTCCTGTCTGTCATGTAGATCTCAATCAGGGAACCTGCAGATCCCCTTTTAACTTCACTATCTGCCATTTCGCAGATTTCACTAACCCCGGCCACGATTATTCTTTCGTAAAGTGTGCTCTCTACCGTAGGGACTTCACTACCCCCGGCCACTATTGCTATTCTCACATCGTGTTTCACTGCCGTTACAGGGTTTCAAGTTATACTCACGGCTTCCACGATTACCACTTTGGCAATGTGCTTCTCCACCGGAGTCCGGTTTAGGTCAGATTTGATCAAACTCCTGTTCCGCCCCGCTTTTCACAACATTGACAGTACAGTTCCCAACTTTTCAATACTTTCACGCAGTCAGATGGCAACTCTGCGTCCGTTCGCCACTACAGAGTTTGATGTTAAACCGACCTCTGCCACTTATGCTTCACAATCCTTTAGTCCCCTTGGTGTCCCTCACTCACTTCCATTCCTGACCTTCACGTGGCAGATTTCTGCTCTTAATAGCCAGTCTAAGGCAGAGGTTTTGAGACAGGCACTACTTTGTCCTTTTGTCGATCAGCACAAATCACAGTTACTTATTACTATCAGCAGTTAGTGCTTATCACTGTAACAAAATACTATCACAAATACACAGTACAAATATTTCCCCTTATAAACCGTATTTTCTGATCCAGTCTGACTGTCACAGATTCCGCGATCTCTACCCCGGCTGCGACCGTGGCCAATCGGTCTCACCAGTAATAGGATCCTAGCCGACTACGCCATTTGTTGTGGGAAAAATCCACTAGTAGTCAGACTTCGAGATTCAGAAAATATGATATATTAAACGGAGCTCCGTGGAGACAAGGCACATGTCTGTAACAAACCTTCTCTCACTAGTATGTCGGGAGCGGTTCATTTTTATACCCTTTACACAATGGATAAGCCGGTGATTCGAACATTGTCACATCGTTTAAGTAAGTACAAACAGGTATAGACATTTAACATTTTATGAATGGGTACATTTCCTCATGTCTGTATCTATCAATGGTTAGTTTCGGCTCATTCAGGTGTTAATTGGTTTCCTCGCATTCATATTTTCCCGCTTCCTAAGGTTAAGCTAAGCTCTTTGCTTCGGGTTTTCCTTATCTTAAAAGATGTCTTGACCCTTGGCTTGGCTTCCTGAGGTGTTTGTTTGCTATGAGTCACTGTCTGTGATTAAGAAATTGCTTGTCTGTTAGGTTTTGATTTAAAGTGATTTCTGAACAGCGGGAGCCTGTGTCTGCTTTTTGGCTTCTTTCCCAGTTAACCCTTTATGTGCCAAGCAGCCATTTTAAAGTGTGCTTTCTTGTATTTTCATTTTAAAGTGTGCTCCCTTGTATTTTTCCCTCTACAATCCGAAGGAAACCCACGCAAACACAGGGAGAACGTGCAGACTTCGCACAGACAGTGACCCAAGCCAGGAATCGAACTCTGGCCCCTGATATTGTGAGGCAGCAGCGCTAACCATTGTGCCACCATGCCACTCCATGTATATCTAATATATTCATATCTATATGTTATGTCCTGTGGCTAGTAAAGGCAATAAAATGGTCTCCACGTCCGTGCCACACTCTCACTTAACTATGTCCACATTTGCTCTTGCTTTTTCTCTCTCCTTCAACATTCGATCATCTCTCCTACACTCTCGTTCTCAGTGCCTTCTCTCCAAGGTCTTACATCCATAATATTGACATCTCTTCCGCACTCTTTCATTGGTACTCACTACTTTTCCTCTCCCTTCTAATTTAGAGACTATCTTCTCTCTTGCCCACTTCCACCTTTGGTCGTGCCCACTCACTTTTATTCCTGGATTAGTGAACCAGATGGGTTTTTCCGACAATCGAGAATGGGTCATCAGTAGATTCTTCAATCCAAATATTTTTACTGAATTCAAATTCTAGTATCTGCCGTGGCGGGATTCGAACACGGGTCTCCAGAACATTAGTTGAGTTTCTGGATTAATAGTCGAGCGATAATACCACGAGCCCATCGCCTTTGCTTTGATAGCAATCACATTGTTAAATAGGTGATGGCTCTGTGCTCATCTATAAATGAGGATCCTTTCGTGCTCGATGGGCACCACGGGGACTGGGGTGTTTTTTCAACCCCTTTAATCACATTGTGGTTTGATGCTTTGAATTTCCTTTGTGACCTGTTTTTGCTTGATGCGGTATCCCTTTTGTCCCTCAGTTTGTTTGATTTAGTTTGTTTGGTTTAACTCAAAAGAGTATAAATGGGGATAGCTGGGACACTGGGGAGGTGGGAGTGGTGTTGACTGTGATTGATGTCAATAAACTCCAGCAAACGAAACAGTTGTGTTTGAGTTTCAACCTCACCAACTGGTGCAGGTCCAGTTAACTTTGTTTTCCCTTTTGACCTTTCCATCCCTGATCCCTTTTTTCTCTAATCCTGTTTTATCCCAGGTGCTGTTTTCTCTCCCAGTGCCATTTACCCTGCTTTTCCATTCTTTTTTCACTAACTGCTTTGTGGTATCGTTTGCTTCCTATTAATCTGGCTGTTATCACTTCTCCAACTCTCTTCAATTAGTTGGTATCGTCTTTGCTGCATCGGGTCTGCACCAAGTCTCCGAAGAATATCATACCCAGGTCCACCCCTCCGCCCTACCCTATCCCAGTAACTCCGTGCATTTAACATGGTTAATCCATCTAACCTACACATCTTTTGACACTAAGGGGCAATTTAACATGGCCAATCCACCAAGCCTGCACATCTTGGGACATGAAGGGGCAATTTAGCATGGCCAACCCACCTAAACTGCGCATCCTGGGACACTAAGGGGCAATTTAGCATGGCAAATCCACCTAACCTGAACATCTTTGGACTGTGGGAGGAAACCGGAGCACCCGGAGGAAACCCACTCAGACACGGGGAGAATGTGCAAACTCCGCACAGACAGTGACCCAGCCGGGAATTGAACCCGGGTCCCTGGTGCTGTGAGGCAGCAGTGCTAACCACTGTGCCACCGTGCCGACCATACCTCCATTTTCCCTTGATGTCCTTCCACCATATCGAATCTACTTCCTGAATTTCTGCTTTTGTTCCTTTCCCTCTCTCCCAGAACCATGATCGGATTCCCCATGTTCTTACCTTCCACTCCAGCAACCTCTGTGTTCAGCAGATCGTTCTCTGCCATTCTCGCTATCTCCAGTGTGATGTTGCACGCAAACCTATCTTCCTCGTTCTTCCCCTTTCAGCATTGGCAAGAATCTATTCCCTCTGCGAGACCCTGGTTAACTCCTCAATCACCCAATCACCCTGTGCCTTTCACTTGGCACCTTTCCCTGCAGGCACAGGAGAATGCGGCCTTCCCTTTCTCTCCTCCATTCTCACAGTCCAAGTGCCCAAACATTCCTTTCAAGTGAAACAATCATTTCCCTGTACTTCTGTCAATGTATTATAGTGTCCTCACTGCTCATGAGGTGGTATTTTCTACTATGGAAGACCAAACGCAGACTGGACAGCACGGTGGCACAGTGGTTAGCACTGCTGCCTCACAGCGCCAGGGACCTGGGTTCAATTCCCGCCTTGGGTCACTGTCTGTGTGGAGTCTGCACATTCTCCCCGTGTCTGCATGTGTTTCCTCTGAGTGCTCCGGTTTCCTCCCACAGTCCCAAGATGTGTAGATCAGGTGAATTGGCCATGATAAATTGTACCTTATGTCCAAAGATGTGCAGGTTATGTGGATCAGCCATGCTAAATTTCCCCTTAGTGTCCAAGGATGGGGAGGTCAGATGGATTGGCCATGCTAAACTGCCCCTTAGTGTCCTAAGATGTGCAGGTTAGGTGGATTGGCCAGGCGAAATTATCCCTTAGTATCCAAAGATGGGTAGGTTAGGTGGATTAGCCACGGTAAATGTGTAGGGTCATGAGAGGAGGGCCTGGGTAAGAGTTTTAAGAGTTGGTGCATATTTGGGACGGCACCTGTGGCACAGTGGTTAGCACTGCTGCCTTATGGCGCCAGGGACCCGGCTTCGATTCCCGGCTTGGGTCAATGTCTGTGTGGAGACTGCACGTCCTCCCCATGTCTGCGTGGGTTTCCTCCGGGTGCTCCAGTTTCCTCCCACAGTCCAAAGATGTGTGGGGTTAGGTGGCTTGATCATGCTAAGTTTACAATGAGTGACAGGGAGATTTGCAGGGTAAATATGTGGGTATACAGGGATAGGGCTTGGGTGGGATTGCTGTCTGTGCAGACTTAATGGACCAAATGGCCTCCTTCTGCACTGTCGGGATTCTAAACTTAGCTTGGGAAAGGATGGTTTGAATAGCAGTCATTTTGGCGACAGGTATAGTGTATTGATCCTAACCAATCCAGTGGCTAAAGCAGAACTCAGGAAAGGGAAAAGATTCCAGGAGGAATTGTTAGTTGGAGGTGGGAAACATTTATGGTTGTCCATTGGGGATGCATTGGCGCAGTGGTATTGTCACTGGATTAGTAATCCACAGACCCCAGGTAATGCTCTGGAGACTTGGATTCGAATCCCACCATGGCAGCTGGCGAAATTTGAAATTGATAAAAATCTGGAATTAAAAGCATAATGATGACATGAAACCATTGTCAGAAAAACCCATCTGGATCAGTAATACCCTTTCGAAAAGGAAATCTGCAAGCCTTACCTGGTCTGGCCTACATGTGACTCCAGAGCAACAGCAATGTGGTTGACTCTCAACTGCCCTCTGAAGAGGCAAACTGGATGAGCAATAAATGTTGGTCTAGTTGGCGATGCCCACATCCCATCAAAAAATTTGAAAATAAACATAGTTCCTCCTCATAGATACCTGGGAACACCACCACCTGCAAGCTACGCTCCAAGCTACCCACCATCCTGACTTGGAAATATATCGGCCATTCCTTCGCAGTCGCTGGGTCAAAATCCTGGAATTCCCTCCCTAACGGCATTGTGGGTAAACCCACAGCACGTGGACTGCAGTGATTCAAGAAGGCGGCTCACCACCACCTTCTCAAGGGGCAACAGGGGATGGGCAATAAATGCTGGCCAACCAGCGAAGCCCATGTCCCACGAATGAATAAAAAAAACACGGTGTATGTTGCCAGGCAGAAAGCCTGTGACACGAGGTCACGTCCTATCAATTACCAATGCATTGTGGAATACATTTGCCAGAGTTCCTGCAGTTTTCTGTATGAGCTCTTCCTGTGTACATTTGGATAAAGTGATAATTCCAAAGTCGCCTTTGCATCTCTGCTTTATCCACTGTCGCACAAACAGCACCTTCAGGAGAGTGGGATGCAAGGAGGCACTAGTTTTTGATTTGATTTATTGTCACATGTATTGGGATACAGTGAAAAGTCCATAGACCATAAGACATAGGAGCGGAAGTAAGGCCATTCGGCCCATCGAGTCCACTCCATCATGGTTGATTTCAACTCCATTTACCCGCGCTCTCCCCATAGCCCTTAATTCCTCGAGAAATCAAGAATTTATCAATTTCTGTCTTGAAGACGCTCAACGTCTCGGCCTCCACAGCCCTCTGTGGCAATGAATTCCACAGACCCACCACTCTCTGGCTGAAGAAATTTCTCCTCATCTCTGTTCTAAAGTCCTGTTTCTTGCATGCGACACAGACAGAGCATACCGTTCATAGAGATGGAAAGGAGAGGGTGCAGAATGTAGTGTCACAGTCATCGCTCGGGTGTAGAGAAAGATCAACTTAATATCAGGTAGATCCATTGAAAAGTCTGACGGTAGCAGGGAAGAAAGTGTTCTTGAGTCGGTTGGTACGTGACCTTAGACTTTTGTATCTTTTTCCTGATGGAAGAAGGTGGAAGCGAGAATGTCCGGGTTGCGTGGGGTTCTTAATTATGCTGGCTGCTTTTCCGAGGTAACGGGAAGTGTAGACAGAGTCAATGGATGGGAGGCTGGTTTGCGTGACGGACTGGGCTTCGTTCACAACCCTTTGTAGTTTCTTGCAGTCTTGGACAGAGCAGGAACTATTCCAATTTATTTTATTTATTAGTGTCACAAGTAGGCCCATATTAACACTGCAATGAAGTTACTGTGAAAATCCCCTAGTTGCCACACTCCGGCACCTATTTGGGTACACTGAGGGAGAATTTAGCACGGCCAATGCAGCTCACCAGCATGTCTTTCAGATTGTGGGGGGAAACTGGAGGAGGAAAGCCACGCAGACATGGGGAGAACGCACAGAGCGCGCACAGACAGTTACCCAATCAGGGAATCTAACCCGGATCCCTGCAGCTGTGAGGCAGCAGTGCCAACCACTGTGCCATGGTACATCTGGAAAGGATGCTTTCTAAGATGAATGTGTAAAAATTGATGAGAGTTGTAGCGGGGATGCTGAATTTCTTAGCCTCCTGAGAAAGTAGAGGTGTTGGTGAGCTTTCTTAACTATAGCTTCAGAGTGGAGGGCCCAGGACAGGTTGTTGGTGATCTGGGCACCTAGAAACTTGAAGCTCTCGACCATTTCCTCTTCATCCCCGTTGATGTAGAGAGGGGTGTTCACCCGACAGTCAGGATCTTTAGTTGCAAGCAAGAAAAGAACTAACTTCACTAAGTAAATCAAAGCAAAAGCTTTAATAAAGAAACTTCATTACCCCAACACTTGGGGCCACGCCCTCTGGCACACAAGCTCCCCACAATCCCTATCTGCTTTCTATTCATACCGGGTCCGCTGGTCAGCTGACCATCACATCATTTTGCCATTTGTTACATTGCTTACCGGGTCAGCTGACCCTCACAGCATGTTACCATTGGATACGTTCCAACAGATTCCAATGTTCTCATTGGTTACATTACAACAATATTTTTCTCATCACCATTCTCCTGCCTTTTCCCCATAACCGCTGATCCCCTTATCAATCAAGAGCCCATCTATCTCTGTCTTAAAGACACTCAATGACCTGGCCTCCACAGCCTTCTGCGGCAAAGAGTTCCACAGATTCACCACTCCCTGGCTGAAGAAATTCCTCCTGATCTCTGTTTTAAAGGATCCAACCACTCCGCTTCCTCACCTCAATATTCGATATGGAATGAAAAGCTTGTCTTATGAGGAACGGTTGAGGAATCTGGCTCTGTACTCATTGGAGTTTAGAAGGATGAGGGTGGGATCTTATTGAAACCTACAGGATACTGCGAGGCTTGGATAGAGTGGACATGGAGAGGATGTTTCTCCGAGTAGGAAAAACGAGAACCAGAGGGCACAACCTCAGGCCAAAGGGGCGATCCTTTAAAACAGAGATGAGTAGCAATTTCTTCAGCCAGGGAGTGGTGAATCTGTGGAACTCTTTGCTGCAGAAGGTTGTGGAGGCCAGGTCATTGAGTGTCTTTAAGACAGAGACAGATGGGCTCTTGATTAATAAGGGGATCCGGAGTTATGGGAAATAGGCAGGGGCATGGGGATGAGAAAAATATCAGCCATGATCGAATGGCGGAGCAGACTCAATGGGCCGAGTGGCCTAATTCTGCTCCTATGTCTTATGGTCTTATAGTATGAGCTCTACTCTAGCCAAGACCTCAATGTTAACTCTGAGTCGTTTAGTTGACCACTTTTCTTCTCTGCTTCCCACAGTTAACTTATTGGCAATTGCGATCCTGGCTCGGGGAAAGTGTGGACTCTCCAAGTGCATCACGAGTTACTTGGTGGCCATGGCGATGGCGGATCTCATGGTGATTGTCTGTAATGTGATATTGCATCGGGTTGTTGCACTTTATTGGCAGCTCTCTTTCCTGTACTACACTGCTGTGTGCAAGTTCGTGCTATTCCTCTCCTCCACCGCCGTGGACATTTCTGTCTGGATGACGGTTGCTTTTACATTTGACCGTTGTGTGGCCATCTGTTGTCAGAAACTGAAAACAAAATACTGCACCAAGAAAATGGCTGTTGTGGTTATCATCACTTTGAGCGTACTGTTCTGTTTGCAGAACATCCCCTGGCCTTTCTTGTATATTTCTGTTTTTGTAATGAACAACATACCACGGGGCTGCCTTGTGTCCACCCGGTTTTATCTTCAGTCCCCATGGATAGAGTTTTCTTGGATTGAACAGCTGCTAACCCCGTTGTTTCCATTCTTTTTGGTTTTATTCTTTAACATTCTCACCGTCAGACGTATTTTAGTTGCCAGCCAAGCCCGAAGGAGCCTCCGTGACCACCACCGTGGTGGGAAAGACGAGGACCCTGAGATGAAGAATCGCAAAAGGTCCATCATTTTGCTCTTTGCAATATCCAGCACTTTCATCCTGCTCTGGGTAACAACAGTCAGCTATTTCCTTCTTTGTTACATTAAAAGCACCTTCAGTTTCAGATCTGTAATCAATGTTTACGAAAACTTCGAACAGGCGGGCATCATGCTGCAGCTTCTGAGCTGCTGCACAAACACAGTTGTTTACATGGTGACCCAGAGGAAGTTCAGAGAGGAGCTGCTCAATGCCCTCCACTATTCCTTTAGTAATTTTTGCAAATGAGTTAAATGAGGGAAACAATTGCATGAGTGAGTTCTCCCAGCCATAGTAACATCGAACCATAGAAAATTACAGCTCAGAAACAGGCCTTTTGGCCCTTCTTGTCTGTGCCGATCCATTTTATGCCTAGTCCCACTGACCTGCACTTGGACCATATCTCTCCACACCCCTCTCATCCATGAACCCGTCCAAGTTTTTCTTAAATGTTAAAAGTGATCCCGCATTTACCACTTTACCCGGCAGCTCATTCCACACTCCCACCACTCTCTGCGTGAAGAAGCCCCCCCCTAATATTCCCTTTAAACTTTTCTCCTTTCACCCTTAACCCATGCCCTCTGGTTTTTTTCTCCCCTAGCCTCAGCGGAAAAAGCCTGCTTACATTCACTCTATCTCTACCCATCAAAATCTTATACACCTCTATCAAATCTCCCCTCAATCTTCTACGCTCCAGGGAATAAAGTCCCAACCTATTCAATCTCTCTCTGTAACTCAGCTTCTCAAGCCCCGGCAACATCCTTGTGAACCTTCTCTGCACTCTTTCAATCTTATTTACATCCTTCCTGTAACTAGGTGACCAAAACTGTACACAATACTCCAAATTCGGCCTCACCAATGCCTTATATAACCTTACCATAACACTCCAACTTTTATACTCGATACACCAATTTATAAAGGCCAATGTACCAAAGGCACTCTTTACGACCCTATCCACCTGTGATGTCACTTTTAGGGAATTCTGTACCTGTATTCCCAGATCCCTCTGTTCAACTGCACTCTTCAGAGTCCTACCATTTACCGTGTACGTTCTTCTTTGGTTTGTCCCTCCAAAGTGCAATATCTCACACTTGTCCGCGTTAAACTCCATTTACCATTTTTCAGCCCATTTTTCTAGTTGGTCCAAATCCCTCTGCAAGCTTTGAAAACCTTCCTCACTGTCCACTACACCTCCAATCTTTGTATCATCAGCAAACTTGCTGATGCAATTTACCACATTATCATCCAGATCATTGATATAGATGACAAACAACAATGGACCCAACACCGATCCCTGCGGCACACCACTAGTCACAGGGCTCCACTCAGAGAAGCAATCCTCCACAACCACTCTCTGGCTTCTTCCACTGAGCCAGTGTCTTATCCAATTTACTACCTCCCCATGTATACCTAGTGACTGAACCTTCCGAACTAACCTCGCATGAGGGACCTTGTCAAAGGCCTTGCTGAAATCCAGGTAGACAACATCCACCGCCTTCCCTTCATCCACTTTCCTGGTAACCTCCTCGAAAAACTCTAATAGATTGGTCAAACATGACCTACCACGCACAAAGCCATATTGACTCTCCCTAATAGGTCCCTGTCTATCCAAATATTTGTAGATCCTATCCTAGGATCCTATCCACCGAGGTCACAGCTCAACTCGATATCCTATTCCTCACCTTAATCGACCAAAAGGAACGTGGCAATGGGGCGAAATAATATTCCCCTTCAATCTATTTGTTGTTAAAGTGAGATGAAAATCTAATTCAAGAACACCCGTTAAAAACATAATTAACACTGCTGCCTCACAACGCTAGGGACCTGTTTTCTATTCCCAGCTTGGGTCACTGTCTGTGCAGAGTCTACACATTCTTCCCGTGTCTGTGTGGGTTTCCTCCGAGTGCTGCTGTTTCCTCCCACTGTCCGAATTACGTGCTGGCTCGGTGGATTGGCCATGCTCAATTCTCCCTCAGTGTACCCGAACAGGCGCTGGAGTGTGGCAACTGGCGGATTTTCACAGTAACTTCATTGCAGTGTTAATGTAAGCCGACTTGTGACAATAAGAAATAAACTTTAAACTTAGGACACTTTACAATTGCGTCCTTCGAGAAATTACGCCCTAATTAACAGAGCATAAGTTAGTCATTGGATTTCTTTTTTCTCTGTGAAAGGAGCCTCCAATATTTAAGGGGCTATTTCTTTCTTTTTTGTCGAATCCCTACAATGCAGAAGAGGCCAATCAGCCCATCAGGTCTGCACCGACTCTCTGACTAAATATCATACCCTGCCCTATTCCTGTAATCCCACACATTTAGCATGGCTAACCCATCTAACCGACAAATCCTAGGATAATAAGGGGCAATTTAGCATGGCCAATCCACATCACCTACACATCTTTGGACACTAAGCGGCAATTTAGCATGCCCAATCCACCTAACCTCCGCACCTTGGAATACTAACGGGCAATTTATCATGGCCAATGCACCCTAACCAGTACATGTTACGGACTGTGGGAGGAAACCGGAGCACCCGGAGGAAACCCACGCCGAGACGGGGAGAACATGCAGACTCCGCACAGTCACCCAAGCCGGCAATCGAACCGGGGTCCCTGGCGCAATGAGGCAGCAGTGCTACCCACTGTGCTACCGAGCAACTATTAGTTTTTCCTGAGTCCCCTATAATTCTGTGCCTAATATTTTACCAGCTTATTCTTATTCGGTGAGCTTGGATTCGCTGATGTTGATCAAGCCAAGGGAATATTTATTTGAAAGAACATTCTCCTGCTATTTTAAACACCCATCATCTGCAATAAAAATGAAGATTTGTAGAATTTCGCAGAAGTGGATTAATTCACACGCTTCTTTATTTTGACAGTCATGACGGGTTGAATGGACACCTTCTGTGCAGTAACAATTCTATAATTATTTAGTTTGTTTATTAGTGTCACAAGTAGGCTTACATGAACATTGCACTGAGGGAGAATTTAGCTTGGCCAATGCACCCTAAGCAGCACATCTTTCGGACTGTAGGTGGAAACCGGAGCACCCGGAGGGAAACCCACACAGACATGGGGAAAACGTGCAGACTCCGCACAGACAGTGACCCGAGCCGGGAATTGAACCCGGGTCCCTGGCGCTGTGAGGCAGCAGTGACCACTGTGCCAGCGTGACCGGGTAAAGATAGCAGTTTTCCTTCCCTGAAGGACATTAGTGAACCAGATGGGTTTTTCCGACAATCGACAATTGTTTCATGGTCATCGATGGATTCTTAATTCCAAGTGTTGATTGAATTCAAATTTCACCATCTTCCATGGTGGGATTCGAACCTGCGTCCCCAGAACATGACCCTGAGTCTCCGGATTACGAGGTCAGTGACAATATCCCTGTGACACTGCCTCACCATTGTACAAGATGTGGTGGCACAGTGGTTAGCACTGCTGATTCACAGCGCCAGGGACCCGGGTTGGATTCCCGGCTTGGCTCACTGTCTGTGTGGAGTCTGCACGTTCTCCCCGTGTCTGCATGGGTATCCTCTGGGTGCTCCGGTTTCCACCCACAGTCCAAAAGACGTGCTGGTTAGATGCATTGGCCATGCTGAATTGACCCTTGGTGTCAGGGGGACTTGCTGGGGTAAATGCATTGGGTTATGGGAGTAGGGGCTGGGTGGGATTGTAGTCGGTGCAGACTCGATGGGCCGAATGGCCTCCCTCTGCGCTGTAGGGATTCTAAGATGATTCCTGCCACCCCTCTCGCTCTCGCTTGAAGCAATTGTCCACCCCACATCTGTCCTTGTGGTCTAACCTTTTCCTGTTTTAAGGCACCTACTCATGCTGGACCTCACGCTTATTCCTACTACAGCCACCAGTATTCCCTCTCCTGTTTCATATTTGTTTTTATTGAGCTCCTTTCACCGTGCCTTACGCTCAGGGTCAGGGACTTTGGGTCAAAACTCTTCTCGATCATTTTGCAAATGATTTTTTATTTGTTGTGATCGACTACAGTCCACACTATGGACCCTTCTGGTCCCCACTTGAAATCATCTATCATTTCGCTATCTTCTCCCTTTGGTTGAGTCATGATTACTTCGTACGTGGCTTCCCGATTCACTCTGTCCGAATTTCCGATCCGGTTTTCCAGGTCCCCCCACCTCGCCTATCCTTCCGGATATTCTGCTCGGCCTGAGAGACACCCCGTCCCTCACTGCTCTCGATATATGCGTGTTCCCCGCTTGCATTGCTTGCTAGGTTTCCCCCTTCGCTTATCCTATCTTAAAAGGGATTGATACAGAGTAAATCTAGACCAAATGTTTCCCTCTGATGGGGCAATCTAGAACAGAGGTCACAGGTCTAGGTTGAGAGCCGTTAGATTTAACACTGAGATGAGGAGGAACTAACTTCTCGCAGAATTTGTGGAACTTGCTGCCCCCTTGCGCAGTGGAGTCTGAATCATTGAATGGTTTCAAGAAGGAGATAGGTATATTTCCGATTTTAAAAACAGGTTAGAGAGGAACAGGTGGGGAGGTGGATTTGAAACCAGGGAGAGATCAGTCATGATCTGATTGAGTGGTGGAGCGGACTCGAAGGGCTGAATTTGCCTCCTCCTGCTCCTATTTCTTACGTTCCTATGTTCCTATCCTTTTGGATATTCTGCGAGGCGTGAGAGAATCCCTGCCCCTCCCTGCTCTAGATTTGCATGAGTTCCGTTCCCTTCATCGCTATTTTCCCGGGAGTTCTTCCTGATTCCGTCCCGCTCAGGGTCTGATTTTCCTCCCTCGATTCCTTGGTACCACAACTCACGACCGACAATTAGCAAGACGGCAGTCTCCCCGAACTACAGGTGGTAAAATATATGTGTTCATCCAGTTAGGAGCCACGTAGTCAGTTTCCATCTCGTGTAGTACCCTGCTCGCAGCGCCAATTGTTAGAGGGTTTAATAGAGATTAAACCTTCAGATGTGAGTGGACTGTAAGAAGGCAAATTTATTCAAGCTTTTACCACATGCATGTGGGAGAGGTTGTTTCATGTCAAGCTCAGAGAGTCTCTGTCATTTACAGCTCAAAGCGCTACATTTATATGTTTTTGCGTTGCTCTGGTTACATGCAGCATTACTTCAAAAGGAACCGAGGACGCGATTTTCCCGCCCGTTCACGCCACGCTCCCACTGCACCGAAGTCAGAGAATGTGGCGGCAAGCCAAATCTCTGTTTACTGCAGCGGGATGGGAAAATTCCGCTGGTGTGAATTTTTCAGAAAATTTCAGCCCAAATGTCAATCAAATGTCAATTCTACCACTCTAACTGTACCGGAACACCGGTGCAGTTATTGGTGCTAAGGCTATCGAGGGATGTAGGGAGAAAGGGGGGAATCAGGATCGAAGGAAGGATGTCTGTATCTAAGGAAGGTTGGGCTGGCCTTGGAAAGTGTCCAGAGGAGATTCAAAAGAATGATTACCGGAATGAAGAGCTTGTCATGCCAGGAACGGTTGAGGACTCTGGGTCAGTACTCGTTGGAGTTTAGAAGAATGAGGGGGGATCTTATTGAAACTTACAGGATACTGCGAGGCCTGGAAAGAGTGGACGTGGAGAGGATGTTTCCACTCGTCGGAAAAACTAGAACCAGAGGGCACAACCTTTGTCTAAAGGGACGATCCTTTAAAACAGAGATGAGGAGGAATTTCTTCAGCCAGAGAGTGGTGAATCTGTGGAACTCTTTGCTGCAGAAGGCTGTGAAAGGCAGGTCATTGAGTGTCAAGACAGAGATAGATAGATTCTTGATTAATCAGGGGATCAGAGGTTATGGGGAAAAGGCAGGAGACTGGGGATGAGAAAAATATCAGCAATGTTTGAATGATGGAGCAGACTCAATGCCCGAGTGGCCGGATTCTGCTCCAATATCTTATGGTCGTATGATCGTCTATTGACGATCAGCCATGAATGGGCGGAGCTGGCTCGAAGGGCCAAACGGCCTCCTCCTGCTTCTAGTTTCTATGTTTCTCGTCTTGAGACTTAGACCAAACTCAGGTCAGTGCCCCTGGTCTCTGTGGTCTGTCCTGTTACTTGTGGTTTTATCAGAACATCTGCTCTTGTGATAATTTTAAATATTTGTCTTCATCACCTGCTGACTGGTCCTTACACCTCTCCTTGAGTCAGAGTCAAACCGTGTGATTGTCTGGAACTATACATGGATCACTGCGAATTGTTCTTTTTCATGGTCACACAGCTAATTTAGCATAATTGCACATTTATTTCCTTATATGGATATATTTTGCTCATATCTCTCTCCCTCTTCCATGTTGTACTGTGCCAGGATCAAGGCAAAATACTGCGGATACTGGAATCTGAAACAAAAACAAAGATTCTGCAGAAACTCAGCAGCTCTGCATTTTGGTACATTGAACCAGGGCAGGACTTACTCAGTGAATGGTTGGGCATTGGGGAGAGTTATAGAACAAAGAGATCCAGGGGTACAGGTTCATATCTCCTTGAAACTGGAGTCACAGGTGGACAGGGTGGTGAAGACGGCATTCAGCATGCTTGTTTTCATGGGTCAGAACATTGAATACAGGAGTTGGGACGTCTTGTTGAAGTTTTACAAGATATTGGTAAGGCCACACTTGGAATACTGTGTACAGCTCCGGTCACCCTATTAAAGAAAGGATATTATTAAATGAGAAAGAATGCTGAAAAGATTTACTTGGATGCTGCTGGGACTTGATGGTTTGAGTTATAAGGAGTGGCTGGATAGACTGGTACCTTTTTCCCTGAAGGTAGGGGGCTGAGGGTGATCTTACAGAGGTCTATGAAATAATGAGGGGCATAGATGAGATAGACAGTCAACATCTTTTCCCAAAGGTAGGGGAGTCTAAAACTAGAGGGCATAGGTTTAAGGTGAGGGGGGATAGATACAAAGGGTCCAGAGGGGCATTTTTTTTCACACAGAGGGTGGTGTGTGTCTGGAACAAGCTGCCAGAGGCAGTAGTAGACGTGGGTACAATTTTGTCTTTTAAAAAGCATTTAGACAGTTACATGGGTAAGATGGGTAGAGAGGGATATGGGCCATATGCCAGCAATTGAGACTAGTTCAGTGGTTAAAAAAGGGTGACATTGAGAAGTTGGGCTGAAGGGCCTGTTTCCTTGCTGTAAACCTCTGTGACTCTATGGCAGCATCTGTGGAGAGAGAATTGAGCCAACATTTCGAGTCTGGATGACCTTCGTCAGAGATGAGCATCCAGACTCGAAATGTTGGCTCTATTCTCTCTCCACGGATGCTGTCAGACCTGCTGAGTTTCTCCAGCATTTTCTGTTTTTGAACCGTGCATTCTGCTTTTTTTCCTTATGCTTTCCCCTTTTTTGCACTCTTTGCCTTGCCCATCGTCACCGGCAGCACGGTGGCACAGTGGTCAGCACTGCTGCCTCATGCGCCAGGGAACGAAGGAGAGGGGCGTGTTAACCGGGAGTGTCTCGGAGGGAGGTGTTGACCCGTTAGAGAAAATCTCCATTACAAGAGAGGAAGTGTTAGGTTTTTTAGGGAACATTAAAACTGACAAAGCCCCAGGGCCTGATGGCATCTATCCTCGACTGCTCAGGGAGACGAGAGGTGAAATTGCTGGGCCTCTGACGGAAATCTTTGTCGCTTCTTTGGACACGGGTGAGGTCCCTGAGGATTGGAGGATAGCGAATGTGGTCCCGTTGTTTAAGAAGGGTAGCAGGGATAACCCAGGAAATTATAGGTCGGTGAGCTTGACGTCCGTGGTAGGGAAGTTGTTGGAGAGGATTCTTAGAGACAGGATGTATGTGCATTTAGAACGGAACAATCTCATTAGTGACAGACAGCATGGTTTTGTAAGAGGGAGGTCGTGCCTTACAAATTTGGTGGAGTTTTTTGAGGAAGTGACAAAAACGGTTGATGAAGGAAGGGCCGTGGATGTCGTCTATATGGATTTCAGTAAGGCATTTGACAAAGTCCCACATGGCAGGTTGGTTAAGAAGGTTAAGGCTCATGGGATACAAGGAGAAGTGGCTCGATGGGTGGAGAACTGGCTTGTCCATAGGAGACAGAGGGTAGTAGTCGAAGGGTCTTTTTCCAGCTGGAGGTCTGTGACCAGTGGTGTTCCGCAGGGCTCTGTACTAGGACCTCTGCTATTTGTGATATATATAAATGATTTGGAAGAAGGTGTAACTGGTGTAATCAGCAAGTTTGCGGATGACACGAAGATGGCTGGAATTGCGGATAGCGAAGAGCATTGTCGGGCAATACAGCAGGATATAGATAGGCTGGAAAATTGGGCGGAGAGGTGGCAGATGGAATTTAATCCGGATAAATGCGAAGTGGTGCATTTTGGAAGAAATAATGTAGGGAGGAGTTATACAATAAATGGCAGAGTCATCAGGAGTATAGAAACACAGAGGGACCTAGGTGTGCAAGTCCACAAATCCTTGAAGGTGGCAACACAGGTGGAGAAGGTGGTGAAGAAGGCATATGGTATGCTTGCCTTTATAGGACGGGGTATAGAGTATAAAAGCTGGAGTCTGATGTTGCAGCTGTATAGAACGCTGGTTAGGCCACATTTGGAGTACTGCGTCCAGTTCTGGTCGCCGCACTACCAGAAGGACGTGGAGGCATTGGAGAGAGTGCAGAGAAGGTTTACCAGGATGTTGCCTGGTATGGAGGGTCTTAGCTATGAGGAGAGATTGGGTAGACTGGGGTTGTTCTCCTTGGAAAGACGGAGAATGAGGGGAGATCTAATAGAGGTATACAAGATTATGAAGGGTATAGATAGGGTGAACAGTGGGAAGCTTTTTCCCAGGTCGGAGGTGACGATCACGAGGGGTCACGGGCTCAAGCTGAGAGGGGCGAAGTATAACTCAGACATCAGAGGGACGTTTTTTACACAGAGGGTGGTGGGGGCCTGGAATGCGCTGCCAAGTAGGGTGGTGGAGGCAGGCACGCTGACATCGTTTAAGACTTACCTGGATAGTCACATGAGCAGCCTGGGAATGGAGGGATACAAACGATTGGTCTAGTTGGACCAAGGAGCGGCACAGGCTTGGAGGGCCAAAGGGCCTGTTTCCTGTGCTGTACTGTTCTTTGTTCTTTGTTCTTGGAACCGGGTTCAATTCCCGGCTTGGGTCACTGTATGGGTGGAGTCTGCACGTTCTCCCCGTGTCTGCGTGGGTTTCCTCCGGGTGCTCCGGTTTCGTCCCACAGTCCGAAAGATGTGCGTGTTATGTTGATTTGGCCATGCTAAAAAAATTCACCCGAGTGTCAGGGGGATTAGTGGGGTAAAAGTGTGGGGTTATGGGAATAGCGCCTGAGTGGGATTGTGGTCGGTGCAGACTTTGATGGGCTGAATGGCCTCCTTCTGCATTGTAGGGATTCTATGATTCACAGCACCAGAAGCAGACGTAGGCTCTGAGAATTTCAAAGATGAAGATCTTGACACTCTTCTCCACGGGGGTTGGGGGTGAAGTGTCACTGGGTTGTCGGTAAGTGTAAGATTCCCAGAACAGGCTGCAGTTCGGTGTGAAGTGAGCTGCTATCTGCTCAGTCCACCTTGCAGATAGAGCCCCGACCCACCTCACAGCAATGTGACTGTCGCGGTGTGAGCTGCCAGGGTTTGCAGAGATGGGAGAAAATGTTTCATTTACATTCGTGCTAAAAAATTTTAAATGTAACAAAGATTGCCTGTGGGGGGTGGGTTAAATAACAGATAAGATAAAAAGATAATAGCCAGTTGCCTTTGGAGGCACACCTAAAATTTTTTTTTAAAAGTTCATTTTGTAGTCACAAAGTAGGCTTACATTAACACTGGAATGAAGTTACTGCGAAAATTCCGCTCGTTGCCACACTCTGGTGCCTGCTCGGGTACACAGAGGGAGAATTTAGCATGGCCAATGCACCTATCAAGCATGTCTTTCAAACTGTGGGATGAAACCGGAGCACCCAGAGGAAACGCACCCAGACATGGGGAGAATGTGCAGACTCCGCACAGACAGTGACCCAAGCTGGGAATTGAACCACTGTGCCGCCCGTGCCACCTGACTATGCGTGCGTAAAGATTTCTTCTCTGCACCCCCCAGGGCTCAGGTGTGAGATTCCAATGTCACCCCGTCTCCAAACCAGCCAACATGTCCTACCCTCACCAGCAGAGAAATGCAAAGTGAAATATTTATTTTGCACGACTTGTTCAGAGTAAGGTTGGCTCAAAGTGCCCACGATGGTTCATTGACCCAGGGAAAGGGGGGGAGGGGTGGTGGTGTTCTCTAGAAGGCTGTATCCTTCCCTTATGCATATTCTTCCCTTGTGCAGACATGGGGGAGAGCGTGTGAACTCCACACTGACAGTGAACCAAGCTGGGAATCGAACCCGGGTTCCTGCCGCTGTTAGACAGCAGTGCTATCCACTGTGCCACTCTGATGACTAAAGTAAGGTGAGCTCATGGCACGGGCAAAGCGGTTGTGTCTGAACCTGCAAAATCCCTCCAACACCCACCACTCCCGCCACTCCTGCCCCACCCCCCCCTTTCCCCAACACCTACACCCACCCCCCCCACCCCAATGACTGGCAGTGAGAGCAGGAGAGAATCCCAGGTCAGCCATGTGATGGAAAAATAGTTGGGTCGCTCTGTCCCGATTCATAGCTCCAGATTGCAACACGTGTGTGAAGATGCACAGTAACATGGACTGCGCTGAGTGAACTATAACACGGCCATTACCAGCACCATGTTCCAGTTCAATGCTTAGAAAGTGGTGAAAGCAAGAAGTGTTCGTTCACTCTTGTTATCAAAACTCAAACTTGGGACCAAAGATCCAAACTTTCAACTATGGATTAATTTTCAGTTTTCACAGCATCAGAGAATCCCTACAGTGGAGAAGGAGGCCATTCAGCCCATCGAGCCTGCAATGGCAACAATCCCTCCCAGGTGCTATCACTGTAACCCCATGAATTTACCCTGCAAATCCCCCTGACACTGAGGGACAATTTAGCATGGCCAATCAACATAAATTACACATCTTGGGATACTAAGGGACAACTGAACATGGCCAATCCACCTCACCCACGCATCTTGGGACACTAAGGGACAATTTAGCATGGCCAACCAACCAACCTACACATCTTTGGACACTACGTTGCAATTTAGCATGGTAAAACCACCTAACTGGCACATCTTTGGACACTAAGGGGCAATTTAGCAGGGCCAATGTCCCTAACCTGCACATCTTAGGACACTGAGGAGCAATTTAGCATGGCTAATCAAACTAACCCGCACATCTTTGGAATGTGGGAGGAAACTGGAGCACCGGAGGAAACCCACACAGACACGGGGAGAACACCACACAGACAGTGACCCAAGATGTGGAGATGCCGGCGTTGGACTGAGGGAAAAAAATGAGAAGTCTCACAACACCAGGTTAAAGTTCAACAGGTTTATTTGGGAGCACAAGCCACTAGCTTTCGGAGCGCTGCTCCTTCAAGAAGGAGCTCTGCTCCTTGCTGCGACCTGATGAAGGAGAGAATGAGAGAGAAAGGACCGAGTGAAACGCTGGTAACTTGAAAGAGGATCGTAGGAAAGAGGAGATCAGAATGGGGTTACTATTGACCAGAAACTCAACTGGACTCTCCACATAAACACAGTGGCTACAAGAGCAGGTCAGAGGCTGGGAATACTACAGTGAGTAACTCATCTCCTGACTCCCCAAAGTCTGTCCACCATCTACAAGGCACAAGTCAGGAGTGTGATGGAATACTCCCCACTTGCCTGGATGGATACAGCTCCAACAACACTCAAGAAACTTGACACCATCCAGGACAAAGCAGCCCCGCTTGATTGGCATCACATCCACAAACATCCACTCCCTCCACCCCCGACGCTCAGTAGCAGCAGTGTGTGCTATCAACAAGATGCACTGCAGCAATTCACTAAAGATTTGAGACAGCACCTTCCAAACCCATGACCACTTCCATCTAAAAGGACGAGGGCATCAGATACATGGGAACACCACCACCTGCAAGTTCCCCTCTCGAAGCCACTCACCATCCTGACTTGGAAATATATTGCCATTCCTTCGCTGGGTCAAAATTCTGGAATTCCCTACCTAATGGCATTGTGGGTCAACCCACAGCATGTGGACTGCAGCGATTGAAGAAGGGAGCTCACCACCACCTTCTCAAGGGCAACTAGGGAAGGGCAATAAATACTGAGTTTAGCCAGTGACTCCGATGTCCCACGAATGAATAAAAAAAAGATTTGAGATAGAGAGAGAGAACGTGGAAATGTCGTTTTCAGATTTGAAAGACAGAAATCACATTGAAGGGTTAGGTTTGGAAATGAACAACATTGTTTCCTTGGTTTTGAATCCAAATCTGTCATGTTATTCAGCCAACTTGTAACACTTGCTCAAGAGGTTCATATGACATTGCCTAATAGGTTCCACAGCGACAATCCAGGTGGCGCCAAGACCTTGTTTGGCTCAATGGCCCACCTTTGGGATGCGAGCTGACATCATTAGGCTTTGACTGCAGTATAAAGAACCCACTGGTTTCTCTTAATTGAGTCGTTATTCGAGTCAGGGCGATCACCTCCAACAATCCCAGGGCTCTACAACAAACAGAAAATGCCTCGGACAATAACGTCTCAGATTGGGTCAATATACTATCCCATTCTGGCAGTACTTGGAGTGCCCGGTAAGTTATATTAAAATTTATTTATTTATTTATCAGTCACAAGTGGGCTTACATTAACACTGCAATGAAGTTAGTGAGAAAATCCCCAGTCGCCACACTCCGGCACCTGTTTGGGTACACTGAGGGAGAATTTACCATGGCCAATGCACCTAACCAGCACGTCTTTCAGACTGAGGGAGAAAATCGGAGCACCTGAAGGAAACTCATGCAGACAGAGAGAGAACGTGCAGCCTTTGCACAGACAGTGTCCCAAGCCGGGAATCGAACTCTGGACCCTGGCATTGTGAGGCAGCAGCGCTAACCATTGTGCCACTATGCCACTCCATGCATATCTAATATATTCATATATATATGTTATGTCCTGCCCCTGGTAAAGGCAATAAAATGGTCTCTAAGTCCGTGCCACACTCTCACTTAACTATGTCCACATTTGCTCTTGCTTTTTCTCTCTCCTTCAACATTTGATCATCTCTCCTACACTCTCGTTCTCGGTGCCTTCTCTCCAAGATCTTACATCCATAATATTGACATCTCTTCCGCACTCTATCATTAGTACTCACTCCTTTTCCTCTCCCTTTTAATCTAGAGACTATCTTCTCTCTTGCCCACTTCCACCTTTGGTAGTGCCCACTCATTTTATTCCTGGATTTGTCTTCATTACTGCCCTCCCTCCCTTTCACTGTTGCTGTTGTCTGATAATGTCTTATCAATGACATTTTCTTTTCATTCATTCATGGGACATGGGTGTCGCTGGCTGGCCTCGTTGCCTGAGGCTATCCCACGTTGCTGTGGCTCTGGAGTCACATGTAGGCCAGACCAGATGGGGACGGCAGATTTCGTTCCCTGAAGGACATTAGTGAACCAGTTGGATTTTTTCAACAATGGACAATGTGTCATCAGTACATTCTTAATTCCAAATATTTTTATTGAATTCAAATTCCACCATCTGCCGTGGTGGGATTCGAACACGGGTCTCCAGAACATTAGTTGAGTTTCTGGATTAATAGTCGAGCGATAATACCACGAGGCCATCACATTCGGTTGAAAAGCAATCACATTGTTAAGTAGGTGATGGGTCTCTGCTCATCTATAATTGAGGATCCTTTTGCTCGATGGGCACCACGGGGACTGGGGTGTTTTTTCAACCCGTTTGATCACATTGTGGTTTGATGCTTTAAATTTCCTTTGTGACCTGTTTTTGCTTGATGCGGTATCCCTTTTGTCCCTCAGTTTGTTTGATTTAGTTTAATTGGTTTAACCCAAAAGAGTAGAAATGGGGATAGCTGGGACACTGGGGAGGTGGGAATGGTGTTGACTGTGATTGAAGTCAATAAACTCCAGCAAATGAAACAGTTGTGTTTGAGTTTCAACCTCACCAACTTTAAATCTTTACATTTCTATCTATGTTCAGTTCTACTGAAGGGCCACTGACCCGAAATGTTAACTCTGTTCTGCTCCACAGATGCTGCCTGACCTGCCAAGAATATTTGGCTTTTTATTTCAGCTTTCCAGCAATGGCAGTCGAAGTCCAGTTAACTTTGTTTTCCCTTTTGAACTTTCCATCCCTGATCGCTTTTTTCTCTAATCCTGTTTTATCCCAGGTGCTGTTTTCTCTCCCAGTGTCATTTACCCTGCTTTTCACTAACTGCTTTGTGATATCGTCTGCTTCCTTTTAATCTGGCTGTTATCACTTCTCCAACTCTCTTCTCTTAGTTGGTATCGTCTTTGCTGCATCGGGTCTGCACCAAGTCTCACAGCGCCAAGGATCTGGATTTGTTTCCTGGCTTGGGTCACTGTCTGTGTGGAGTTTGCACGTTCTCCCCGTGTCTGCATGGGTTTCTTCCGAGTGTTACGGTTTCATCCCACAGTCCAAAGATATGTAGATTAAGTGCATTGGCCATGCTAAATTGCCCCTTATGTCCAAAGATGTGCAGGCTATGTGGATCAGTCATGCTAAATTGCCCCTTCGTGTCCAAGGATGGGGAGGTCAGATGGATTGACCGTCTTAAATTGCAACTTAGTGTCCTAAGATGTGCAGGTTAGTTGGATTCGTGATGCTAAATTGCCCCTTCGTGTCAGGAGGACTGGCTGGGGTAAATGCACTGGGTTATGGGGATAGGGCCTGGGTGGGATTGTGGTGGGTGCAGAGTCGATGGGCTGAATGGCCTCCTTCTGTGCTGTAGAGATTCTATGATTCTACTCGTTCTGCACAGCAAGGATTCTATGTTCATGTAACTGGGAGACCCCAGGACAATCTGGAAGCATGACCACGTTGCTTGTCAGTTGAATTCTCCATCCTGCTCCCATTCTGACCCTTCATTCTTTACCTGTTCTGGTGTTCCACTGATGGTCAAGGAATGCTTGAGGGACATCTTTCCACTCTGTAACCCTGTCTTCTGGACTCAACTTTGGCTTTCAACAATCGTTACATTTTGCTTTCTTATTTTTTTTGCTCGTTTGGATTCATCCAATTTCTTTCTTTATTCCTTTATTTACGTATTCGTCCCACTGCTAACCAACCATGCACACCAGACATTAAGACATCTTTCGTTCCTCCACTTTACCCAGTAACACTCCCTCTGACTTTTGTACCAGGGAATCAATCATCATTTAATCTCTCCAGCCCACCACAAAGTCAAAAACTTCCCCTACCACTGTCCTTATTCCCCTCCCCTGCTTCGCACTCCCAAAATCTTTACATTTTATCTCTGTTCAGTTCACCTGATGGGCCACCGACCTGAAATGTGAACTCTGTTCTGCTCCACAGATGCTGCCTGACCTGCCGAGAATTTTTGGCTTCTTATTTCAGCTTTCCAGCAAGGGCAATCTTTTGCTTTTGTGTTTTTGATCAATGGGATGAATGGGTCTCCAATGGACTCCATTAGTACGGTTACAGTGCAATGTTACAGTTACAGTGGGGCAGTACGGGGGCATGGTGGTTAGCACTGCTGCCTCACAGCGCCAGGGACCCGGGTTCAATTCCGACCTCGGGTCACTGTCTGTGCGGAGTTTGCACATTCTCCCCCGTGTCTGTGTCGGTTTCCTCCGGGTGCTCCGGTTTCCTCCCACTGTCCAAAAGATGTGTGGGGTTAGGTGGCTTGAAAATGCTAAGTTTACCATGAGTGACAGGGAGATTTGCAGGGTAAATATGTGGGGTTACATGAATAGGGCTTGGGTGGGATTGCTGTCTGTGCAGACTCGATGGACCGAATGGCCTCCTTCTGCACTGTAGGGATTCTAAACTTGGCTTGGTAAAGGATGGTTTTAATAGCAGTCATTTTGGCCACAGGTAGAGTGTATTGATCCTAACCAATCGAGTGGATAAAGCAGAACTCAGGAAAGGGAAAAGATTCCTGGAGGAATTGTTAGTTGAAAGTGGGAAACATTTATGGTTGTACATTGTGGATGCATTGGTGCAGTGGTATTGTCACTGGATTAGTAATCCACAGACCCCAGGTAATGCTCTGGGGTTTTTGGATTCGAATCCCACCATGGCAGCTGGTGAAATTTGAATTGGATAAAAATCTGGAATTAAAAGTCTAATGATGACCATGGAACCATTGTGGGAAAACCCATCTGGTTCAGTAATATCCTTACCTGGTCTGGCCTACATGTGACTCCAGAGCCACAGCAATGTGGTTGAATCTCAACTGCCCTCTGAAGAGGCAAACTGGATGAGCAATAAATGTTGGACTAGTTGGCGATGCCCACATCCCATCAATGAATTTGAAAAGAAACATAGTTCCCGCTCATAGATACCTGGGAACCCCACCACCTGCAAGTTACCCTCCAAACCACTCACCATCCTGACTTGGAAATATATTGGCCATTCCTTCGCAGTCGCTGGGTCAAAATTCTGGAATTCCCTCCCTAACGGCATTGTGGGTCAACCCACAGCACATGGACTGCAGCGATTCAAGAAGGCAGCTCACCACCACCTTCTCAAGGGCAACTAGGGATGGGCAATAAATGCTGGCCGAGCCAATGACACCCATGTTCCACGAATGCATTAAAAAACATGGTGTATGTTGTCAGGCAGAAAGCCGGTGACATGAGGGCACGTCCTCCTATCAATTACCAATACAGTGTGGAATGCATTTGCCAGAGTCCCTGCAGTTTTCTGTTTGAGCTCTCCCTGTGTACACTTGGATAAAGTGATCATTCCAAAGTCACCTTTGCATCTCTGTTATATCCACTATCACCCAAACAGCACCTTCAGGAGAGTGGGATGCAAGGAGGCACTATGTTTTGATTTGATTTATTGTCACATGTCTTGGGACACAGTGAAAAGTCCTGTTTCTTCCGTGTGACACAGACAGAGCATACTGTTCATAGAGATGGAAAGGAGAGGGTGCAGAATGTAGTGTAACAGTCATAGCTAGGGTGTGGAGAATGATCAGCTTAGTGTGTGGTAGGTCCATTCAAAAGTCTGATGGCAGCAGGGAAGAAGCTGTTCTTGAGTCAGTTGGTACGTGACCTTAGACTTTTGTATCTTTTTCCTGATGGGAGAAGGTGGAAGAGAGAATGTTCGGGTTGCATGGGGTCCTTAATTATGCTGGCTGCTTTTCCGAGGCATCGGGAAGTGTAGACAGAGTCAATGGATGGGAGGCTGGTTTGCGTGATGGAGGGCTTCGTTCACAACCCTTTGTAGTTTCTTACAGTCTTGGTCAGAGCAGGAATGATTCCAATTTATTTTATTTATTAGTGTCACAAGTAGGCTCATATTAACACTGCAATGAAATTACTGTGAGAATCCCCTAGTCGCCATAGTCTGGCACCTGTTCGGGTACACTGAGGGAGAATTTAGCATGGCCAATGCAGCTAACCAGCATGTCTTTCAGATTGTGGGAGGAAACTGGAGCACCTGGAGGAAACCCACGCAGACATGGGGAGAATGTGCAGAGTCCGCACGGACAGTGACCCAATCAGGGAATCGAACCTGGATGCCTGGAGCTGTGAGGCCGCAGTGCCAACCACTGTGCCACTGTGCCATGGTACATCTGGAAAGGATGCTTTCTAAGATGCATCTGTAAAACTTGATGAGAGTTGTAGCGGACATGCCGAATTTCTTAGCCTCCTGAGAAAGTAGAATTGTTGGTGAGCTTTCTTAACAATAGCGTCAGAGTGGAGGGCCCAGGACAGGTTGTTGGTGATCTGGGCACCTGGAAACTTGAAGCTCTCGACCATTTCCCCTTCATCCCCGTTGGTGTAGTCAGGGGTGGTCACCCGGCAGTCAGGATCTTGAGTTGCAAACAATAAAAGAACTAACTTCAGAAAGTAAATCAAAGGAAAAGCTTTAATAAAGAAACTTCATTACACCAACACTTGGGGCCACGCCCTCTGGCACACAAGCTCCCCACAAACCCCATCTGTTTTCTATTCATACCGGGTCCGCTGGTCAGCTGACCATCACATCATATTGCCATTTGTTACATTACCTACCGGGTCAGCTGACCAGCTGACCCTCACAGCATGTGACCATTGGTTACATTATAACAGATTCCAATGTTATCATTGGTTACTTTACAACAAGGGGCAAGTCCTCCACTACGCTTCCTCACCTCAATATTCAAGATAGGATGAATAGCTTGTCACATGAGGAACGGTTGAGTACCCTGGCTCTGTCCTCATTGGAGTTTAGAAGGATGAAGGGAGGATCCTGTTGAAACTTACAGGATACTGCGAGGCTTGGAAAGAGTGGACATGGAGAGGATGCTTCCACGAGTAGGAAAAACTGGAACCAGTGGGCACAACCTCAGGCCGAAGGGGCGATCCTTTAGAACAGAGATGAGGAGGAATTTCTTCAGCCAGGGAGTGGTGAATCTGTGAAACGCTTTGCTGCAGAAGGCTGTGGAGGCCAGGTCATTGAGTGTCTTTAAGACAGAGATAGATGGGCTCTTGATTAATAAGGGGATCAGGAGTTATGGGAAAAAGGAAGGAGAATGGGGATGAGAAAAATATCAGCCATGAACGAATGGCGGAGCAGAATCAATGGGCCGAGTGGCCTAATTCTGCTCCTATGTCTTATGGTCTTAACGTGTGAGCTCTACTCTAGCCAAGACCTCAATGTTGACTCTGAGTCGTTTAGTTTACCATTTTTCTTCTCTGCTTCCCACAGTTAACTTGTTGGCAATTGCGATCCTGGCTCGGGGGAAGTGTGGACTCTCCAAGTGCGTCACGAGTTACTTGGTGGCCATGGCGATGGCGGATCTCATGGTGATTGTCTGTAATGTGATATTGCATCGGATTGTTGCACTTTATTGGCAGCTCTCTTTCCTGTACTACACTGCTGTGTGCAAGTTCGTGCTATTCCTCTCCTCCACCGCCGTGGACATTTCTGTCTGGATGACGGTTGCTTTTACATGTGACCGTTGTGTGGCCATCTGTTGTCAGAAACTGAAAACAAAATATTGCAGCAAGAAAATGGCTGTTGTGGTTATCATCACTTTGAGCGTACTGTTCTGTTTGAAGAACATCCCTTGGCCTTTCTTGTACATTTCTCTTGCTGTTATCAACAACATACCACGGGGCTGCCTTGTGTCCACACGGTTTTATCTTGAGTCCCCATGGATAGAGTTTTCTTGGATTGAACAGCTGCTAACCCCGTTGCTTCCATTCTTTCTGGTTTTATTCTTTAACATTCTTACTGTCAGACGTATTTTAGTTGCTAGTCAAGCACGAAGGAGCCTCCGTGACCACCACCATGGTGGGAAAGACAAGGACCCTGAGATGAAGAATCGCAAAAGGTCCGTCATTTTGCTCTTTGCAATATCCAGCACTTTCATCCTGCTCTGGGTAACAACAGTCAGCTATTTCCTGCATTCTTACATTAAAAACACCTTTGGTTCCAGATCTGTAATCAATGTTTACAAAAATTTTGAACAGGCGGGCATCATGCTGCAGCTTCTGAGCTCCTGCACGAACACAATTGTTTACATGGTGACTCAGAGGAAGTTCAGAGAGGAGCTGTTCAATGCCCTCTACTATCTCTTTGGTCATTTTTGCAAATGAGTTAAATGAGGGAAACAATTGCATGAGTGAGCTCTCCCATCCACCGAGGTCACAGCTCAACTCGATATCATCATCAACACCTCAATCTGCCAAAGGAACGTGGCAATGGGGCGAAATAATATTCCCCCTAAATCTATTTGTTGTTCAAGTTAGATGAAAATCTAATTCAAGAACACCCGCTAAAGGCATAATTAGCACTGCTGCCTCACAGTGCTAGGGACCCGGGTTCGATTTCCAGCTTGAGTCACTGTCTGTGCAGAGTCTACACATTCTCCCTTGTGTCTGTGTGGTTTTCCTCTGGGTGCTCCGGTTTCCTCCCACAGTCCAAAAGACATGCTTGTTAGGTGCATTGCCCGTGCTAATTTCTCCCTCAGTGTACCCGAACAGGCGCCAGAGTGTGGAGATGAGGGGATTTACATATTGCATTGTTAATGTACGCCAACCTGTGACAATAATAAATAAACTTTAAACTTTAAACACGTTCCTTATATCAGAACACTTTACAATTGCATCCTTAGAGAAATTACGCCCCAATTAACAGAGCATAAGTGAGTCATTAGTTTTCTTTTTTCTCTGTGAAAGGAGCCTACAATATTTAAGGGGCTAATTCTTATATTTTTATCGAATCCCTACAATGCAGAAGAGGCCAATCAGCCCATTGGGTCTGCACTGACTCTCTGACTGAGTATCTTATCCTGCTCTATCCCCGTAACCCCACACATTTAGCATGGCTAACCCATCTAACCTAAGCATCCTGGGACAAGGAGGGGCAATTTAGCATGGCCAATTCACATAACCTGCACATTTTGGGACACCAAGGGGCAATTTAGCATGGCGAATTCACCTATCCGTCACATCTTTAGACACTAAGGGGCAATTTAGCATGGCCAATCCACCGAACCTGCACATCTTTGGACACTAAGGGACAATTTAGCATAGCCAATCCACCTAACCTGCACATCATGGGACGCTAAGGGGCAATTTAGCATGGCCAATGCACCTAACCCGCACACCTTTGGAGTGTGGGAGGAAACCGGAGCACCCGGAGGAAACCCACGCAGACACGGGGAGAACGTGCAGACTCCGCACAGACTGTGACTCGAGGCCAGAATCAAACTCGGGTCTCTGGTGCTGTGAGGCAGCAGTGCTAACCATTGTGCCACTGTGCTACTTTTAGTTATTCCTGAGTCCCCTGAAATCATTCCTATAATATTGCGCCTAATATTTTGTCAGTTTATTCTTATTCAGTAAGCTGGGATTTGTTGATTTTAATCAACTCAAGGGAATCTTTATTTTAAAGAACGTTCTCATGCTATTATCAACACCCATCATCTGGAATACAAATAAAGATGAGTGGAATTTCGCAGAAGTGGATTAATTCACATGATTCTTCATTTTGACAGTCGTGACGGGTTGAATGGCCTCCTTTTGTTGAGTAACAATTCTATAATTATGTAGTTTATTTATTTGTGTTACAAGTAGGCTTACATTAACACTGCAATGAAGTTACTGTGAAAATCTCCCAGTCGCCACACTCTGGCGTCTGTTTGGGTACACTGAGGGAGAATTTAGCATGGCCAATGCACCCCAACCAGCACATCTTTTGGACTGTGGGAGGAAACCGGAGCACCCGGAGGGAAACCCATACAGACACGGGGAGAAGGTGCAGACTCTGCACAGACAGTGAGCCAAGCCGGGAATTGATCCTGGGTCACTGGCACTGTGAGGCAGCAGTGCTCACCACTGTGCCACTGTGACCAGGTAAGGGCGGCAGATTTCCTTCCCTGAAGGACATTAGTGAACCAGATGGGTTTTTCTGACAATCGACAATGGTTTCATGGTCATCGATAGATTCTTAATTCCAGATTTTCATTGAATTCAAGTTTCACCATCTTCCATGGTGGGATTCGAACCCAGGCCCCCAGAGCATTACCTGTCCAGATTGTCCGAATTACTAGTTCAGTGACAATATCCCTGTGCCACTGTCTCACCATTGTACAAGATGTGGCGGCACAGTGGTTAGCACTGCTGCCTCACAATGCCAGAGACCCAGATTCAATTCCGGCCTTGGGTCACTGCCTGTGCGGAGTTTGTACGTTCTCCCCGTCTCTTTCTATACCGGAAGACCGGTGCAGTTATTGGGGCTAAAGCAATTGAGGGATGTAGGGAGAAAGGGGGGAATCAGGATCTAAGGAAGGATGTCCATATCTAAGGAAGGTTGTGCTGGTCTTGGAAAGGGTCCAGTGGAGGTTCAAAAGAATGATCCCTGGAATGAAGAGCTTGTCGTATCAGGAATGGTTGAGGACACTGGGTCTGTACTCATTGGAGTTTAGAAGAATGAGGGGGGATCTTATTGAAACTTGCAGGATACTGCGAGGCCTGGATAGAGTGGATGTGGAGAGGATGTTTCCGCTACCAGGAAAAACGAGAACCAGAGGGCACAACCTTAGGCTAAAGGGAGGATCCTTTAAAACAGAGATGAGGAGGAATTTCTTCAGCCACAGAGTGGTGAATCTGTGGAACGCTTTGCCGCTGAAGGCTGTGGAGGCCAGGTCATTGAGTGTCTTTAAGACAGAGATAGATTGGTTCTTGATTAATAAGGGGATCAGAGGTTATGGGGAAAAGGCATGAGACTGGGGATGAGAAAAATATCAGCCATGATTGAATGGCGGAGCAGACTCGCTGGGCCGAGTGGCCTAATTCTGCTCCAATATCTTATGGTCTTATGATCTTATATTGACGATCAGCCATGAGTAGGCGGAGCAGGCTCGAAGGGCCAAACGGCCTCCTCCTGCTTCTAGTTTCTATGTTTCTCCATCTTGCGACTTAGACCAAACTCAGGTCAGTGCCCCTGGTCTCTGTGGTCTGTCCTGTTACTTGTGGTTTTATCAGAACATCTGCTCTTGTGAGAATTTTAAATGTTTGTCTTCATCACCTGCTGACTGGTCCTTACACCTCTCCTTGAGTCAGAGTCAAACCGTGTGATTGTCTGGAACTATACATGGATCACTGCGAATGGTTCCATTTCATGGTCACACAGCTAATTTAGCATAATTGCACATTTATTTCCTGATCTGGATATATTCTGCTCATATCTCTCTCTCGTCCATGTTGTACTGTGCCAGGATCAAAATACTGCGGAATGTGAAACAAAAACAAAAATTCTGCAGAAACTCAGCAGCTCTGCATTTTGGTAGATTGAACTAGGGCAGGACTTACTCAGTGAATGGTAGGGCATTGGGGAGAGTTATAGAACAAAGAGATCCAGGGGTACAGGTTCATATCTCCTTGAAAGTGGAGTCACAGGTGGACAGGGTGGTGAAGAAGGCATTCGGCATGCTTTGTTTCATTGCTCAGAACATTGAACACAGGAGTTGGGACGTCTTGTTGAAGTTTTACAAGACATTGATAAGGCCACACTTGGAATACTGTGTACCGTTCCAGTCACCCTATTATAGAAAGGATGTTATTAAACTAGAAAGAGTGCAGAAAAGATTTACTTGGATGCTACCGGGACTTGATGGTTTGAGTAAAAAGGGGAGGCTGGATAGACTGGGACATTTTTCCCTGAAGGTAGGGAGCTTAGGGGTGATTTCATAGATGTCTATAGAGTCATAGAGGTTTACAGCATGGAAACAGGCCCTTCGGCCCAACTTGTCCATCCGCCCTTTTTTAAAAAAAAACCCTCAGCTCATCCCAATTGCCCGCACTTGGCCAATTCCCTCTATGCCCATCTTACCCATGTAACTGTCTAAATGCTTTTTAAAAGACAAAATTCCACCCGCCTCTACTACGACCTCTGGCAGCTCGTTCCAGACACTCACCACCCTCTGTGTGAAAACATTGCCCCTCTGGACACTTTTGTATCTATCCCCCCTCACCTTAAACCTATGCCCTCTAGTTTTAGACTCCCCTACCTTTGGGAAAAGATGCTAAATGTCTATCTCATCTATGCCCCTCATTATTTTATCGACTTCTGTAAGATCAGCCCTCAGCCCCCTACCTTCAGAGAAAAAAGTCCCAGTCTATCCAGCCTCTCCGTATAACTCAAACCATCAAGCCCCAGTAGCATCCAAGTAAATCTTCTCAGCATTCTTTCTAGTTTAATAATATCCTTTCTATAATAGGGTGACCGGAACTGTACACAGTATTCCAAGTTTGAACCAGCTCCGCCCATTCATGGCTGATCGTCAATCGAAGATTATACGACCATAAGATATTGGAGCAGAATCCGGCCACTCGGGCATCGAGTCTGCTCCATCATTCAAACATTGCTGATATTTTTCTCATCCCCAGTCTCCTGCCTTTTCCCCATAACCTCTGATCCCCTTATTAATCAAGACCTTATCTATCTCTGTCTTGACACTCAATGACCTGCCTTTCACAACCTTCTGCGGCAAAGCGTTCCACAGATTTATCACTCTCTGGCTGAAGAAATTCCTCCTCATCTCCGTTTTAAAGGATCGTCCCTTTAGACGAAGGTTGTGCCCTCTGGTTCTAGTTTTTCCTACTCGTGGAAACATCCTCTCCATGTCCACTCTTTCCTGGCCTCGCAGTATTCTGTAAATTTCAATAAGATCCCCCCTCATTCTTCTAAACTCCAACGAGTACTGACCCAGAGTCCTCAACCGTTCCTGGTGTGACAAGCTCTTCATTCCAGGGATCATTCTTTTGAATCTCCTCTGGACCCTTTCCAAGGCCAGCGCAACCTTCCTTTGATACGGACATCCTTCCTTCGATCCTGATTCCCCCCTTTCTCCCCACATCCCTCGATCGCTTTAGCCCCAATAACTGTACCGGTCTTCCGGTACAGAAAGAGGGGAAGGATTGACATTTGATTGACATTTGGGCTGAAATTTTCCGTCCATTCACACCAGCGGAATTTTCCCATCCCGCTGCAGTAAACAGAGATTTGGCTTGCCGCCACATCTCTGACTTCGGTGCAGTGGGAGCGTGGCGTGAACGGGCGGGAAAATCGCGTCCTCGGTTTCTTTTGAAGTAATGCTGCATGTAACCAGAGCAACATGAAAATATATAAATGTAGCGCTTTGAGCTGTAAATGACAGAGAGTCTCTGAGCTTGACTTGAAATAACCTCTCCCACATGCATGTGGCAAAAGCTTGAATAAATTCGCCTTCTTACAGTCCACTCACGTCTGAAGGTTTAATCTCTATTAAACCCTCTAACAATTGGCGCTGCGAGCAGGGTACTACACTGGATGGAAACTGACTACGTGGCTCCTCACTGGATGAACACATTTATTTTACCACCTGTAGTTAGGGGAGACTGCCGTCTTGCTAATTGTCGGACGTGAGTTGTGGTACCAAAGAATCGATGGAGGGAAATCGGACCCTGAGCGGGACGGAATCAGGAAGAACTCCCGGGAAAATAGCGATGAAGAGAAGGGAACTCATGCAAATCTAGAGCAGGGAGGGGCAGGGAGTCTCACACGCCTCGCAGGGGGACAGGGGGGATGGGGGGTGCGGGTGGGAGGGGAGGAGGGGGGAGGGGCGATGAGGGGGGAGGGGGGAGAGTGGCGAGGTGGGCTGGGAAGAGGGGGAGGGGAGGGGGGTGGGGGGGAGGAGGGCAGGGGGAGGGGGGGAGGGGGATGGGGGGAGGAGGAGGGGGGAGGGGCGTAGGGGGAGGGGGACGGCGCGTGGGCGGGACGGGGGGGAAGGGGGGGAGCCTATTATAGAAAGGATATTATTAAACTCGAAAGAATGCTGAAACGATTTACTTGGATGCTACTGGACCTTGATGGTTTGCGTTATGAGGAGAGGCTGGATAGACTGGGACTTTTTTCCCTGAAGGTAGGGGGCTGAGGGGTATTCTACAGAGGTCTATAAAATAATGAGGGGCATAGATGAGATAGACAGTGAACATCTTTTCCCAAAGGTAGGGGAGTCTAAAACTAGAGGGCATAGGTTTAAGGTGAGGGGGGAGAGATACAAAGGGTCCAGAGGGGCATTTTTTTCACACAGAGGGTGGTGAGTGTCTGGAACAAGCTGCCAGAGGCAATAGTAGAGACGGGTCCAATTTTGTCTTTTAAAAAGCATTTAGACAGTTTCATGGGTAAGATGGGTAGAGAGGGACATGGGCCATACGCCAGCAATTGAGACTAGCTTAGTGTTTAGAAAAAGGGTGGCATGGACAATTTGGGCTGAAGGGCCTGTTTCCATGCTGTAAACGTCTGTGCCTCTCTGGCAGCATCTGTGGGGAGAGAATTGAGCCAACGTTTCGAGTCTGGAATGACCCTTCGTCAGAGATGAGCATCCAGACTCGAAATGTTGGCTCTCTCTATTCTCTCTCCACGGATGCTGTCAGACCGGCTGAGTTTCTCCAGCATTTTCTGTTTTTGAACCATGCTCACAGCATTCTGCTTTTTTTCCGAATGCTTTCCACTTTTTTGCACTCTTTACCTTACCCATCTTCACGGGCAGCACGGTGGCACAGTGGTCAGCTCTGCTGCCTCATGCGCCAGGGAACCGGGTTCAATTCCCAGCTTGGGTCACTGTCTGGGTGGAGTCTGCACGTTCTCCCCGTGTCTGCGTGAGTTTCCTCCGGGTGCTCCGGTTTCGTCCCACAGTCCGAAAGATGTGCGGGTTCGGTTGATTTGGCCATGCTTAAAAATAGTGACCCAAGTGTCAGTGGGATTAGTGGGGTAAATGTTTGGGGATACGGGAATAGCGCCTGAATGGGATTGTGATCGGTGCAGACTTTGATGGGCTGAATGGCCTCCTTCTGCAGTGCAGGGATTCTATGATTCACAGCGCAAGAAGCAGGTGGAGGCTCTGAGAATTTCAAAGATGAAGATCTCGACACTCTTCTCCACGGGGGTTGGGGGTGAAGTGTCACTGGGTTGTCGGTAAGTGCAAGATTCCCAGAACAGGCTGCAGTTCGGTGTGAAGTGAGCTGCGATCAGCTCAGTCCACCTTGCAGATAGAGCACCGACCCACCTCACAGCAATGTGACTGTCGCGGTGTGAGCTGCCAGGGTTTGCAGAGTTGGGAGAAAATGTTTCATTTACATTCCTGCTAAAAAATTTAAATGTAACAAAGATTGCCTGTGGGGGTGGGGTGTGGGGGGTGGGTTAAATATCACATAAGATAAAAAGTCAATAGCCAGTTGCCTTTTGAGACACACCTAAAGTTTTTATTTAAAGTTCATTTAGTATTCACAAAGTACGCTTACATTAACACTGGAATGAAGTTACTGCAAAAATTCCCCTCGTCGCCACACTTTGGGTGCCTGCTCGGGTACACAGAGGGAGAATTTAGCATGGCCAATGCACCGAACCAGCATGTCTTTCAAACTGTGGGAGGAAACCGGAGCACCCGGAGGAAACCCACCCAGACATGGGGAGAATGGGCAGACTCCGCACAGACAGTAACCCAAGCTGGGCATTGAACCTGGGTCCCTGGCGCTGTGAGCCAGCAGTGCTAATCACTGTGCCGCCCGTGCCACCTGACTATGCATGCATCAAGATTTCTTCTCTGCACCCCGCAGGGCTCAGGTCTGAGATTCCGATGTCACCACGTCTCCAAACCAGCCAACATGTCCTACCCTCACCACAGAGAAATGCAAAGTGAAATATTTATTTTGCACGACTTGTTCATAGTAAGGTTGGCTCAAAGTGCCCAGGATGGTTCATTGACCCGGTGAGAGCGGGGGTGGTGGTGTTCTCCAGAAGGATGTATCCTTCCCTTATGCATATCATTCCCTTGTGCAGACATGGGGGAGAGCGTGTCAACTCCACACTGACACTGAACCAAGCCGGGAATCGAAACGGGGTTCGTGGTGCTGTTAGACAGCAGTGCTAACCACTGTGGCACCGTGCCACCCTGATGAACAAAGTAAGGTGGGCTCATGGCACGGGCAAAGCGGTTGCGTATGAACCTGAAAAATCCCTCCAACACCCACCCCCACCACTCCCGCCACGCCTGCCCCACCCACCCTTACCCCCCCCCCCCCCACCGCCACCCCCCCCCCCCACACCTCCCCCCCCCTCTCCCCGCGCCCAATGACTGGCAGTGACTGGCAGTGAGAGCGGGAGAGAATTCCAGGTCAGCCATGTGATGGAAAAATAGTTGGGTCTCTATGTCCCGATTCATAGCTCCAGATTGCAACACGCGTGTGAAGATGCACAGTCACATGGACTGCGCTGAGTGAACTATAACACGGCCATTACCAGCACCATGTTCCAGTTCAATGCTTGGAAAGTGGTGAAAGCAAGAAGTGTTCGTTCACTCTTGTTATCAAAACTCAAACTTGGGACCAAAGATCCAAACTTTCAACTGTGGATTAATTTTCAGTTTTCACAGCATCAGCGAATCCCTACAGTGGAGAAGGAGGCCATTCAGCCCATCGAGCCTGCAATGGCAACAAACCCTCCCCGGTGCTATCACTGTGATCCCATGTATTTACCCTGCAAGTCCCCCTGACAATAAGGGACAATTTAGCATGGTCAATCGACATAAACAACACATCTTGGGATACTAAGGGACAGGTTAACATGGCCAATCCACCTAACCCGCACATCTTGAGACACTAAGGGACAATGTAGCATGGGCAATCCACCTAACCTGCAAATCGTTGGACAGTAAGGGGCAATTTAGCATGGCCAATCCACCTAACTTGCACATCTTAGGACACGAAGGGACAATTTGGCATGGTCAATCCACCTAATCTGCACATCTTAGGACACTAAGGATCAATTTAGCATGGCTAATCAAACTAACCCACACATCTTTGGACTGTGGGAGGAAACTGGAGCACCGGAGGAAACCCACACAGACACGTGGAGAACTCCACACAGACAGTGACCCAAGATGTGGAGATGCCGGCCTTGGACTGGGGGAAAAAAAAAAGAGAAGTCTCACAACACCAGGTTAAAGTCCAACATGTTTATTTGGGAGCACAAGCCACCAGTGTTTGGAGCGCAGCTCCTTCAAGAAGGAGCGCTGCTCCTTGCTGCTCCTGACGAAGGATAGAATGAGAGAGAAAGGACCGAGTGAAACACTGGTAACTTGAAAGAGGATCATGGGAAAGAGGAGATCAGAATGGGGTTACTATTGACCAGAAACTCAACTGGACTCTCCACATATACACAGTGGCTGCAAGAGCAGGTCAGAGGCTGGGAATACTACAGTGAGTAACTCATCTCCTGACTCCCCAAAGTCTGTCCACCATCTACAAGGCACAAGTCAGGAATGTGATGCAATACGCCCCTCTTGCCTGGATGGGTGCAGCTCCAACAACACTCAAGAAACTTGACACCATCCAGGACAAAGCAGCCTGCTTGATTGGCATCACATCCACAAACATCCACTCCCTCCACCCCCGACGCTCAGTAGCAGCAGTGTGTGCTATCGACAAGATGCACTGCAGCAATTCACTAAAGATTTGAGACAGCACCTTCCAAACCCACAACCACTTCCATCTAAAAGGACGAGGGCATCAGATACATGGGAACACGACCACCTGCAAGTTCCCCTCTCGAAGCCACTCACCATCCTGACTTGGAAATATATTGCCATTCCTTCGCTGGGTCAAAATCCTGGAATTCCCTCCCTAACGGCATTGTGGGTCAACCCACAGCATGTGGACTGCAGCGATTGAAGAAGGGAGCTCACCACCACCTTCTCAAGGGCAACTAGGGAAGGGCAACATATGCTGAGTTTGGCTAATGAATCCTATGTCCCACGAATGAATAAAAAAAAGATTTGAGATAGAGAGAGAGAACGTGGAAATGTCGTTTTCACATTTCTATGACAGAAATCACATTGAAGGGTTAGGTTTGGAAATGAACAACATTGTTTCCTTGGTTTTGAATCCAAATCTGTCATGTTATTCAGCCAACTTGCAACACTTGCTCATGAGGTTCATATGACATTGCCTAATAGGTTACCCAGCGACAGTCCAGGTGGCGCCAAGACCTTGTTTTGCTCAATGGCCCGCCTTCGGGATGCTAGCTGACATCATTAGGCTTTGACTGCAGTATAAAGAACCCACTGGTTTCTCTTAATTGAGTCATTATTCGAGTCAGAGCGATCACCTCCAACAATCCCAGGACTGTACAACAAACAGAAAATGCCTCGGACAATAACGTCTCAGATTGGGTCCATATACTATCCCATTCTGGCAGTACTTGGAGTGCCCGGTAAGTTATATTAAAATTTATTTATTTATTTATCAGTCACAAGTGGGCTTACATTAACACTGCAATGAAGTTAGTGTGAAAATCCCCAGTCGCCACACTCCGGCACCTGTTTGGGTACACTGAGGGAGAATTTAGCATGGCCAATGCATCTAACCAGCACGTCTTTCAGACTGAGGGAGAAAATCGGAGCACCTGAAGGAAACCCACGCTGACACAGAGAGAACGTGCAGACTTTGCACAGACAGTGTCCCAAGCCGGCAATCGAACTCTGGACCCTGGCATTGTGAGGCAGCACCGCTAACCATTGTGCCACCATGCCACTCCATGCATATCTAATATATTCATATATATATGTTATGTCCTGCGGCTGGTAAAGGCAATAAAATGGTCTCTAAGTCCGTGCCACACTCTCACTTAACTATGTCCACATTTGCTCCTGCTTTTTCTCTCTCCTTCAACATTCGATCATCTCTCCTGCACTCTCGTTCTCGGTGCCTTCTCTCCAGGGTCTTACATCCATAATATTGACATCTCTTCCGCACTCTATCATTAGTACTCACTCCTTTTCCTCTCCCTTTTAATCTAGAGACTATCTTCTCTCTTGCCCACTTCCACCTTTGGTAGTGCCCACTCATTTTATTCCTGGATTTGTCTTCATTACTGCCCTCCCTCCCTTTCACTGTTGCTGTTGTCTGATAATGTCTTATCAATGACATTTTCTTTTCATTCATTCATGGGACATGGGTGTCGCTGGCTGGCCTAGTTGCCTGAGGCTATCCCACGTTGCTGTGGCTCTGGAGTCACATGTAGGCCAGACCAGATGGGGACGGCAGATTTCGTTCCCTGAAGGACATTAGTGAACCAGTTGGATTTTTCCGACAATGGACAATGTGTCATCAGTACATTCTTAATTCCAAATATTTTTATTGAATTCAAATTCCACCATCTGCCGTGGTGGGATTCGAACACGGGTCTCCAGGACATTAGTTGAGTTTCTGGATTAATAGTCGAGCGATAATACCACTAGGCCATCACATTCGGTTTAATAGCAATCACATTGTTAAATAGGTGATGGCTCTCTGCTCATCTATAATTGAGGATCCTTTTGCTCGATGGGCACCACGGGGACAGTGGTGTTTTTTCAACCCCTTTGATCACATTGTGGTTTGATGCTTTAAATTTCCTTTGTGACCTGTTTTTGCTCGATGCGGTATCCCTTTTGTCCCTCAGTTTGTTTGATTTAGTTTAATTGGTTTAACTCAAAAGAGTATAAATGGGGATAGCTGGGACACTGGGGAGGTGGGAGTGGTGTTGACTGTGATTGAAGTCAATAAACTCCAGCAAATGAAACAGTTGTGTTTGAGTTTCAACCTCACCAACTTTAAATCTTTACATTTCTATCTATGTTCAGTTCTACTGAAGGGCCACTGACCTGAAATGTTAATTCTGTTCTGCTCCACAGATGCTGCCTGAACTGCCAAGAATATTTGGCTTTTTAATTCAGCTTTCCAGCAATGGCAGTCTTTTGCTTTTGTGTTTTTGAGGTCCAGTTAACTTTGTTTTCCCTTTTGAACTTTCCATCCCTGATCGCCTTTTTCTCTAATCCTGTTTTATCCCAGGTGCTGTTTTCTCTCCCAGTGTCATTTACCCTGCTTTTCCATTCTTTTTTCACTAACTGCTTTGTGATATCGTCTGCTTCCTTTTAATCTGGCTGTTATCACTTCTCCAACTCTCTTCCCTTAGTTGGTATCGTCTTTGCTGCATCGGGTCTGCACCAAGTCTCACAGCGCCAGGGATCTGGGTTTGATTCCTGGCTTGGGTCACTGTCTGTGTGGAGTTTGCACGTTCTCCCCGTGTCTGCATGGGTTTCCTCCGAGTGTTACGGTTTCATCCCACAGTCCAAAGATATGTAGATTAAGTGCATTGGCCATGCTAAAATGCCCCTTATGTCCAAAGATGTGCAGGCTATGTGGATCAGCCATGCTAAATTCCCCCTTCGTGTCCATGGATGGGTAGGTCAGATGGATTGGCCGTCTTAAATTGCAACTTAGTGTCCTAAGATGTGCAGGTTAGTTGGATTCGTGATGCTAAATTGCCCCTTCGTGTCAGGAGGACTGGCTGGGGTAAATGCACTGGGTTATGGGGATAGGGCCTGGGTGGGATTGTGGTGGGTGCAGAGTCGATGGGCTGAATGGCCTCCTTCTGTGCTGTAGAGATTCTATGATTCTACTCGTTCTGCACAGCAAGGATCCTATGTTCATGTAACTGGGAGACCCCAGAACAATCTGGAAACATGACCATGTTGCTTGTCAGTTGAATTCTCCATCTTGCTCCCATTCTGACCCTTCATCCTTGACCTGTTCTGGTGTTCCATTGATGGTCAGAGAATGCTTGAGGGACATCTTTCCACTTGGTAACCTTCCGCCTTCTGGACTCAACTTTGGCTTTCAACAATCGTTACATTTTGCTTTCTTATTTTTTTTGCTCGTTTGGATTCATCCAATTTCTTTCTTTATTCCTTTATTTACATATTTGTCCCGCTGCTAACCAACCATGCACACCAGACATTAAGACATCTTTTGTTCCTCTACTTTACCCATTAACACTCCCTCTGACTTTTGTACCAGGGAATCAATCATCATGGGCGGCACGGTAGCACAGTGGTTCGCACTGCTGCTTCACAGCTCCAGGGTCCTGGGTTCGATTCCCGGCTCGGGTCACTGTCTGTGTGGAGTTTGCACATTCTCCTCGTGTCTGCGTGGGTTTCCTCCGGGTGGTCCGGTTTCCTCCCACAGTCCAAAGATGTGCAGGTTAGGTTGATTGGCCAGGTTAAAAATTGCCCCTTAGAGTCCTGAGATGCGTAGGTTAGAGGGATTAACGGGTAAATATGTGAGGGTAGGGCCTGGGTGGGATTGTGGTCGGTGCAGACTCGATGGGCCGAATGGCCTCCTTCTGCACTGTAGGGTTTCTATGATCATTTAATCTCTCCAGCCCAGCCCCAAGTCAAAAACCTCCCCTTCCATTGTCCTGATTCCCCTCTCCTGCTTCACACTCTCAAAATCTTTACATTTTATCTCTGTTCAGTTCGACTGAAGGGCCACCGACCTGAAATGTTAACTCTGTTCCGCTCCACAGATGCTGCCTGACCTGCCGAGAATTTTTGGCTTTTTATTTCAGCTTTCCAAGCCGAGGCAGTCTTTTGCTTTTGTGTTTTTGATAAATGGGATGAATGGGACTCCAATGGACTCCATTAGTACGGTTACAGTGCAATGTTACAGTTACAGTGGGGCAGCACGGTGGCATGGTGGTTAGCACTGCTGCCTCATAGCGCCAGGGACCCAGGTTCAATTCCGACCTCGGGTCACTGTCTGTGCAGGGTTTGCACATTCTCCCCCGTGTCTGCGTGGGTTTCCTCCGGGTGCTATGGTTTCCCCCCACAGTCCGAAAGATGTGTGGGGTTAGGTGGCTTGATCATGCTAAGTTTACCATGAGTGACAGTGAGATTTGCAGGGTAAATATGTGGTGTTACAGGGATAGGGCTTGGGTGGGATTGCTGTTTGTGCAGACTCGATGGACCGAATGGCCTCCTTCTGCACTGTAGGGATTCTAAACTTGGCTTGGTAAAGGATGGTTTGGATAGCAGTCATTTTGGCTACAGGTATAGTGTATTGATCCTAACCAATCGAGTGGATAAAGCAGAACTCAGGAAAGGGAAAAGATTCCTGGAGGAATTGTTAGTTGAAGGTCGGAAACATTTATGGTTGTACCTTGGGGATGCATTGGCGCAGTGGTATTGTCACTGGAATAGTAATCCACAGACCCCAGGTAATGCTCTGGGGACTTGGATTCGAATCCCACCGTGGCAGCTGGTGAAATTTGAATTTGATAAAAATCTGGAATTAAAAGTCTAATGCTGACCATGAAACCATTGTCGGAAAAACCCATCTGGCTCAGTCATATCCTTACCTGGTCTGGCCTACATGTGACTCCAGAGCCACAGCAATGTGGTTAACTCTCAACTGCCCTCTGAAGAGGCAAACTGGATGAGCAATAAATGTTGGTCTAGTTGGCGATGCCCACATCCCATCAAACAATTTGGAAAGAAACATAGTTCCCTCTCATAGATACCTGGGAACCCCACCACCTGCAAGTTACCCTCCAAGCCACTCACCATCCTGACTTGGAAATATATCGGCCGTTCCTTCGCAGTCGCTGGATCAAAATCCTGGAATTCCCTCCCTAACGGCATTGTGGGTCAACCCACAGCACATGGACTGCAACGATTCAAGAAGGCAGCTCACCACCACCTTCTCAAGGGCAACTAGGGATGGGCAATAAATGCTGGCTGAGCCAATGACACCCATGTCCCACGAATGAATAAAAGAAACCTGGTGTACGTTGTCAGGCAGAAAGCCTGTGACATGAGGGCACGTCCTCCTATCAATTATCAATACAGTGTGGAATACATTTTCCAGAGTTCCTGCAGTTTTCTGTATGAGCTCTCCCTGTGTACACTTGGATAAAGCGATCATTCCAAAGTTGCCTTTAAGACAGAGGTAGATGGGCTCTTGATTAATAAGGGGATCAGGAGTTATGGGAAATAGGCAGGAGAATGGGGATGAGAAAAATATCAGCGAATGGCGGAACAGACTCAATGGGCCGAGTGGCCTAATTCTGCTCCTATGTCTTATGGTCTTATAGTATGAGCTCTACTCTAGCCAAGACCTCAATGTTGACTCTGGGTCGTTTAGTTTACCAATTTTCTTCTCTGCTTCCCACAGTTAACGTGTTGGCAATTGCAATCCTGGCTCGGGGGAAGTGTGGACTCTCCAAGTGTGTCACGAGTTACTTGGTGGCCATGTCGATGGCGGATCTCATGGTGATTGTCTGTAATGTGATATTGCGTCGGATTGTTGCACTTTATTGGCGGCTCTCTTCCCTGTACTACACTGCTGTGTGCAAGTTCGTGCTATTCCTCTCCTCCACCGCCGTGGACATTTCTGTCTGGATGACGGTTGCTTTTACATTTGACCGTTGTGTGGCCATCTATTGCCAGAAAGTGAAAACAAAATATTGCACCAAGAAAATGGCTGTTGTTGTTATCATCACTTTGAGCGTACTGTTCTGTTTGAAGAACATCCCCTGGCCTTTCTTGTATATTTCTCTTGCTGTAATCAACAACATACCGCGGGGCTGCCTTGTGTCCACACGGTTTTATCTTGAGTCCCCATGGATCGCATTTTCTTGGATTGAACAGCTGCTAACCCCATTGCTTCCATTCTTTTTGGTTTTATTTTTTAACATTCTCACTGTCAGACGTATTTTAGTTGCCAGTCAAGCCCGAAGGAGCCTCCATGACCACCACCGTGGTGGGAAAGACCAGGACCCTGAGATGAAGAATCGCAAAAGGTCCATCATTTTGCTCTTTGCAATATCCAGCACTTTCATCCTGCTCTGGGTAACAACAGTCAGCTATTTCCTTCTTTGTTACATTAAAAACACCTTTGGTTACAGATCTGTAATCAATGTTTACGAAAAGTTCGAACAGGCGGGCATCAAGCTGCAGCTTCTGAGCTGCTGCATGAACACAGTTGTTTACATGGTGACTCAGAGGAAGTTCAGAGAGGAGCTGTTCAATGCCCTCTACTATCCCTTTGGTCATTTTTGCAAATGAGTTAAATGAGGGAAACAATTGCATGAGTGAGCTCTCCCATCCACCGAGGTCACAGCTCAACTCAATATCACAATCATCACCTCAATCTCCCAAAGGAACGTGGCAATGGGGCGAAATAATATTCCCCCTAAATCTACTTGTTGTTAAAGTTAGGTGAAAATCTAATTCAAGAACACCCGCTAAAAGCATAATTAGAACTGCTGCCTCATAGAACTAGGGACCCAGGTTCGATTTCCAGCTTGAGTCACTGTCTGTGCAGAGTCTACACATTCTCCCTCATGTCTGTGTGGTTTCCTCCGGGTGCTCTGGTTTCCTCCCACAGCCCGAAAGACGTGCTGGTTAGCTGCTTTGGCAATGCTAAATTCCCCCTCAGTGTACCTGAACAGGCACCAGAGTGTGGAGATGAGGGGATTTTCATATTGCATTGTTAATGTACGCCAACTTGTGACAATAATAAATAAACTTTAAACTTTAAACATGTTCCTTATGTCAGAACACTTTACAATTGCGTCCTGCGAGAAATTACGCCCCAATTAACAGAGGATAAGTTAGTCGTTGGTTTTCTTTTTTCTCTGTGAAAGGGCCCGACAATACTTAAGGGGCAAATCCTTCCTTTTTTATCCAATCCCTACAATGCAAAAGAGGCCAATCAGGCCATTGGGTCTGCACTGACTCTCTGACTGAGTATCTTACCCTCCCCTATCCCCGTAACCCCACACATTTAGCATGGCAAACCCATCTAACCTACACATCCTAGGACAATAAGGGGCAATTTAGCATGACCAAGCCACCTAACCTGCACATTTTGGGACACTAAGGGGCAATTTAGCATGGCCAATCCACCTAACCTGCACATTTTGGGACACTAAGGGGCAATTTAGCATGGCAAATACACCTAACCTGCACATTTTGGGACACTAAGGGGCAAATTAGCATGGCCAATCCACCTAACCTGCACATTTTGGGACACTAAGGGGCAATTTAGCATGGCCAATGCACTAACCTACACATCTTTAGACACTAAGGGGCAATTTAGCATGGCCAATCCACCTAACCTACAAATCTTTAGACACTAAGGGGAAATTTAGCATGGCCAATCCACCTAACCTGCACATCTTGGCCCGCTAAGGTGCAATTTAGCATGGCCAATCCACCTAACCTGCACATTTTGGGACACTAAGGGGAAATTTAGCATGGCTAATCCACCTAACCTGCACATCTTGGCCCGCTAAGGTGCAATTTAGCATGGCCAATCCACCTAACCTGCACATTTTGGGACACCAAGGGGCAATTTAGCATGGCCAATCCACCTAACCTACAAATCTTTGGACACTAAGGGGCAATTTAGCATGGCGAATCCACCTAACCTGCACATTTTGGAACACTAAGGGGCAATTTAGCATGGCCAATCCACATAACCTACACATCTTTGGACACTAAGGGGCAATTTAGTATGGCCAATCCACCTAACCTGCACATCTTGGGACACTAAGGGGCAATTTAGCATGGCCAATGCACCTAACCTGCACACCTTTGGAGTGTGGGAGGAAACCGGAGCACCCGGAGGAAACCCACGCAGACACGGGGAGAACGTGCAGACTCCACACAGATAGTGACCCGTGGCCAGAATCAAACTCAGGTCTCTGGCGCTGTGAGGCAGCAGTGCTTACCATTGTGCCACTGTGCTACTTTTAGGTATTCCTGAGTCCCCTGAAATCATTCCTATAATATTGCACCTCATATTTTACCAGTTTATTCTTATTCAGTAAGCTGGGATTTGTTGATGTTGATCAAGCCAAAGGAATATTTATTTTAAAGAACATTCTCGTGCTATTTTAAACACCCATCATCTGGAATAAAAATAAAGATGAGTGGAATTTCGCAGAAGTGGATTAATTCACACGATTCTTCATTTTGACAGTCGTGACGGGTTGAATGGCCTCCTTCTGTTGAGTAACAATTCTATAATTATGTAGTTTATTTCTTTGTGTCACAAGTAGGCTTACATTAACACTGCAATGAAGTTACTGTGAAAATCTCCTAGTCGCCACACTCCGGCGTCTGTTCGGGTACACTGAGGGAGAATTTAGCATGGCCAATGCACCCTAACCAGCACATAAGAACATAAGAACATAAGAAATAGGAGCAGGAGTAGGCCATCTAGCCCCTCGAGCCTGCCCCGCCATTCAATAAGATCATGGCTGATCTGACGTGGATCAGTACCACTTACCCGCCTGATCCCCATAACGCTTAATTCCCTTACCGATCAGGAATCCATCCATCCGCGCTTTAAACATATTCAGCGAGGTAGCCTCCACCACCTCAGTGGGCAGAGAATTCCAGAGATTCACCACCCTCTGGGAGAAGAAGTTCCTCCTCAACTCTGTCTTAAACCGACCCCCCTTTATTTTGAGGCTGTGTCCTCTAGTTTTAACTTCCTTACAAAGTGGAAAGAATCTCTCCGCCTCCACCCTATCCAGCCCCCGCATTATCTTATAAGTCTCCATAAGATCCCCCCTCATCCTTCTAAACTCCAACGAGTACAAACCCAATCTCCTCAGCCTCTCCTCATAATCCAAACCCCTCATCTCCGGTATCAACCTGGTGAACCTTCTCTGCACTCCCTCCAATGCCAATATATCCTTCCTCATATAAGGGGACCAATACTGCACACAGTATTCCAGCTGCGGCCTCACCAATGCCCTGTACAGGTGCATCAAGACATCCCTGCTTTTATATTCTATCCCCCTCGCAATATAGGCCAACATCCCATTTGCCTTCTTGATCACCTGTTGTACCTGCAGACTGGGCTTTTGCGTCTCATGCACAAGGACCCCCAGGTCCCTTTGCACGGTAGCATGTTTTAATTTGTTTCCATTGAGATAGTAATCCCATTTGTTATTATTTCCTCCAAAGTGTATAACCTCGCATTTCTCAACGTTATACTCCATTTGCCATATCCTCGCCCACTCACTCAGCCTGTCCAAATCTCTCTGCAGATCTTCTCCGTCCTCCACACGATTCACTTTTCCACTTATCTTTGTGTCGTCTGCAAACTTCGTTACCCTACACTCCGTCCCCTCCTCCAGATCATCTATATAAATGGTAAACAGTTGCGGCCCGAGTACCGATCCCTGCGGCACGCCACTAGTTACCTTCCTCCAACCGGAAAAACACCCATTTATTCCGACTCTTTGCTTCCTGTCGGATAGCCAGTCCCCAATCCACTTTAACACACTACCCCCAACTCCGTGTGCCCTAATCTTCTTCAGCAGCCTTTTATGGGGCACCTTATCAAACGCCTTTTGGAAATCCAAAAACACCGCATCCACCGGTTCTCCTCCATCAACCGCCCTAGTCACATCTTCATAAAAATCCAACATGTTCGTCAAGCACGACTTTCCCCTCATGAATCCATGCTGCGTCTGATTGATCGAACCATTTCTATCCAGATGCCCTGCTATCTCCTCTTTAATAATGGATTCCAGCATTTTCCCTACTACAGACGTTAAGCTGACCGGCCTATAGTTACCCGCCTTTTGTCTCCTTCCTTTTTTAATCAGTGGCATAACATTAGCCGTTTTCCAATCAACCGGCACTACCCCAGAATGCAACGAGTTTTGATAAATAATCACTAACGCATCCACTATTACCTCTGACATTTCTTTCAATACCCTGGGATGCATTCCATCCGGACCCGGGGACTTGTCCACCTTCAGTCCCATTAGTCTACCCAGCACTGCCTCTCTGGTAACATTAATTGTATTAAGTATTTCTCCTGCTGCCAACCCTCTATCGTTAATATTTGGCAAACTATTTGTGTCCTCCACCGTGAAGACCGACACAAAAAACTTATTTAAAGACTCAGCCATATCCTCATTTCCCACTATTAACTCCCCCCTCTCATCCTCCAAGGGTCCAACATTCACTCTAGCCACTCTATTCCTTTTTATATATTTATAAAAACTTTTACTATCATTTTTTATATTAATTGCTAGCCTAGCTTCATAGTCTATCCTTCCTTTCTTTATCGCTTTCTTAGTCTCTCTTTGTTGTTTCTTAAATTTTTCCCAATCACTTGTTTCTCCACTATTTTTGGCCACTCTGTACGCAGCTGTTTTTATTTTAATACTCTCCTTTATTTCCTTCGTTATCCACGGCTGGTTCTCCCTTTTCTTACAATCCTTGTTTTTTGCTGGAATATATTTTTGCTGAGAACTGAAAAGGATCTCCTTAAAAATCCTCCACTGTTCCTCAGCTATCCTACCTGCCAGCCTGCTCTCCCAGTCTACCTTAGCCAATTCATCCCTCATCCTATCATATTTCCCTCTGTTCAAACAGAGGACACTGGTTTGAGACCAAACTTTCTCCTCTTCCATCTGAATCAGAAATTCGACCATATTGTGGTCACTAGACCCAAGAGGGTCCTTCACAATAAGATCCTTAATTCTACCTACCTCGTTACACAATACCAGATCCAAAATAGCTCGTTCCCTCGTCGGTTCCGTAACATGCTGTTCAAGGAAACTATCCCGACAGCATTCTAAGAACTCTTCCTCCATTCCACCCTTACCGACTTGAGTCTGCCAGTCAATGTGCATGTTGAAGTCCCCCATGATTATTGCCGTTCCGTTTTTACACGCATCCCTTATCTGCTTGTTTATAGCCCTCTCTACCTCAACATTATTATTTGGGGGCCTATATACCACACCTACTAGTGTCTTTCTCCCTCTACTATTCCTCATCTCTACCCATAATGATTCCACGTTTTGTTCCTCAGAGCCTATGTCATCCCTCAGTACTACCCTGATATTATCTCTTATTAATAGCGCGACCCCACCACCTTTTCCTTCCTGTCTATTCTTCCTAAACGCCTGATACCCCTGGATATTCATCTCCCAGTCCTGGTCACCTTTCAGCCACGTTTCTGTAATGGCCACTAGATCGTACCGACTTGTGCTGATTTGCACCATCAACTCATTCACCTTGTTCCGAATGCTTCGTGCATTCAGGCAAAGTGTCCTTATTCCAGCTTTTATCTGGACCCGCTTTGATGAGTCGCGAACACCCTCTCCCTCTACTCCCTTATCTAAATTACCGCCTTCATTCACTTGCACCCTCTCCTCTACCATTAATTTTGTAATTCCCCTTACCCCTGCATCCTCCCCCCCATCAATTAGTTCCTTGATCCTAGTCAACTCTTCTAGCTCCCCTCCCCCCAACCTATCTAGTTTAAATTCTCCCCAGTAGCCTTAGCCAACCTACCGGCCAGGATATTGGTCCCCGTGTGATTCAAGTTCCACCCGTTTTTTGTATACAGATCACCCCTGCCCCTAAAGAGGTCCCAATGGTCCAGGAACCTGAATCCCTGCCCCCTGCACCAGTCCCTCAGCCACACATTCATCCTCCACCTCACTCCATTCCTGCCCTCACCTTCCCATGGCACAGGCAGTAATCCTGAGATTGCTACCTTTGCTTTCCTCTTTCTCAGCTGTCTCCCTAATTCCCTGTACTCCCTTTTCATGACCCCTTCTCCCTTCCTACCCACATCAGCGGTACCAATATGTACCGCTACCTCAGGCTCCTCTCCCTCCCACCTCAGGATTTCCGGGACGCGACTAGCGACATCCTGGATCCCGGCCCCAGGGAGGCAGACCACCATGCGAGAATCCCGCCTACCTCCGCAGAAACGCCTGTCTGTCCCCTTCACCATCGAGTCCCCGATTAATACCGCCTTCCTCCTCTTTTCCTTAGCCCTCTGAGTTACAGGGCTGGACTCCACTGCGGAGACACGGCCACTGCTGCCACTGCTGCTTCCCCCGTCTCTGCGTGGGTTTCCTCTGGGTGCTCTGGTTTCCTCCCACAGTCCAAAAGACGTGCTGGTTAGATGCATTGGCCATGCTGAATTGAACCTTGGTGTCAGGGGGACTTTCTGGGGTAAATACATTGGGTTATGGGGTAGGGGCTGGGTGGGATTGTGGTCCCGTGCAGACTCGATGGGCCGAATGACCTCCCTCTGCACTGTAGGGATTCTAAGATGATTCCTGCCACGCCTCTCGTTCTCGCTTGAAGCAATTGTCCACCCCACATCTGTCCTTGTGGTCGAACTTTTTCCTGTTTTAAGGCACCTACTCATGCTGGACCTGATGCTTATTCTTACTACGAGTCCTGGACTCGTTTCGATCGCCTCAGGGGGTCGGAGAGGAATTTCCCAGATTTTCTTTCCCCATATTGGCCCTGGGGTTTTCACTCTGGGTTTTTGCCTCTCCCTGGAGATCACATGGTCTGGAATGGGGGGGTGGGGATGAGTTAATAGGTTGTGATGAACAAAGCATCGTAGCTGTGAGGGACAGCTCGGTGGATAGGATATTGGTATGCAGATAGGCTGGAAAATTGGGCGGGGATCCTGGATTCAGGATTCAATCCTGGACCGGGGAGCGGCGCGGGCTTGGAGGGCCGAAGGGCCTGTTCCTGTGCTGTATTGTTCTTTGTTCTTGTTCTTTGTACAGCCACCAGTATTCCCCCTCCTGTTTCATATTTCTTTTTATTGAGCTCCTTTCACCGTGCCTTACGCTCGGGGTCAGGGGCTTTGGATCAAACCTCTTCTCGATCATTTTGCCAATGATTTTTTACTTGTTGTGATCGACTGTATTTCACACTATGGACCCTTCTGGTCCCCACTTGAAATCATCTATCCTTTCGCTATCTTCTCCCTTTGGTTGAGTCATGGTTACTCCGTACGTGGCTTCCCGATTTACTTTGTCCGAATTTCTCGTCCAGTTTGCAAGGTCCCCCCACCTCGCTATCCTTCCTGATATTCTGCTCGGCCTGAGAGACACCCCGTCCCTCACCACTCTTGATATATGCGAGTTTCCCACTCGTATTGCTTGCTAGGTTTCCCCATTCACTAATCCTATCTTAAAAGGGATTGATATAGAGTAAATCTAGACCAAATGTTTCCCTCTGATGTGGCAATCTAGAACTGAGGTCACAGGTTGCGAGCCGGTAGATTTAAAACTGAGATGAGGAGGAACTAACTTCTCGCAGAGGGTGGTGAATTTGCGAAACTTGCTGCCCCGTAGCGCGGTGGAGTCTGAATCATTGAATGGTTTCAAGAAGGAGATAGATATATTTCCGATTTTAAAAACAGGTTAGAGAGGAACAGGTGGGGAAGTAGATTTGAAACCATGGAGAGATCAGTCATGATCTGATTGAGTGGTGGAGCGGACTCGAAGGGCTGAATTTGCCTACTCCTGCTCCTAATTCTTACGTTCCTATGTTCCTATCCTTCTGGATATTCTGCGAGGCGTGAGAGACACCCTGTCCCTCCCTGCTCTAGATTTGCGTGAGTTCCTTTCTCTTCATCTCTATTTTCCTGGGAGTTCTTCCTGATTCCGTCCCGCCCATGGTCTGATTTTCCTCCCTTGATTCCTTGGTACCACAACTCACATCCGACAATTAGCTAGACAGCAGTCTCCCCTAACTACAGGTGGTAAAATAAATGTGCTCATCCAGTTAGGAGCCACATAGTCGGTTTCCATCCAGTGTAGTACCATGCTCGCAGCGCCAATTGTTAGAGGGTTTAATAAGGATTAAACCTTCAGACGTGAGTGGACTGTAAGAAGGCGAATTTATTCAAGCTTTTACCACATGCATGTGGGAGAGGCCATTTCACGTCAAGCTCAGAGACTCTCTGTCATTTACACCTCAAAGCGTTACATTTATACGTTTTTGCATTGCTCTGGTTACATGCAGCATTACTTCAAAATAAAATGAGGACGCGATTTTACTGGCCATTCACACCACGCTCCCACTGCAGCGAAGTCGGAGAATGTGGCCGCAAGCCAAATCTCCGTTGACTGCAGCGGGATGGGAAAATTCCGCTGGTGTGAATGGATGGAAAATTTCGACCCAAATGTCAATCATTTTTTTTTTCTTTCTCAGAAAGTTTATTCCTGTATTTCCCCAGAGTAAAAAAAAATGCCAGGCAAGATGTTGGAATGCTCCTCTTGCAGGATGTGGGAGATCAGGGAGACCTCCGGTGTCCCTGACGACAACACCTGCAAAAGATGCATCCAGCTGCAACTGCTAGCAAAGCGTGTTAGGGAACTGGAGAAGGAGCTTGATGACCTCCATCTAATTCGGGAGAATGAGATGTATATAGACAGTAGCTTTAGGGAGATAGTTACACCTAAGCAGCAGAGCACATGAAATTGGGTTACTGTAAGGAGAGGAAATGGCAGTGTGAAAGGACAGGCAGAGCAGGATTCCCCTGTGGCCATACCCCTCCACAACAGGTATACTGAATTGGATACTGTTGTGGGAGATGCTTTACCTGGGTCAAGCTGCGACAGCCGGAACTCTGATACTGAGTCTGGTTCTACAGCGCAAAAGGGTGGAAGGAAGAAGAGGAGAGCAGTAGTGATAGGGGACTCAATGGTCAGAGGTACGGACAGGAGGTTCTGTGGTCGGGACAGAGACTCCCGCATGGTTTGTTGCCTCCCAGGTGCCAAGGTCAACGACGTCTCTGATCACGTGCACAGCGTTCTAAAGTGGGAAGGTGATCAGCCAGATGTCATGGTACACATCGGTACCAATGACGTGGGAAGGAAGAGTGAGGAGGTCCTAAAGAGTGAGTACAAAGAGCTTGGAAGGAAGTTAAAAAGCAGGATCCCGAGGGTAGTAATCTCAGGATTGCTACCTGAGCCACATGCCAGTGAGGGCAGGAGTAGGATGCTTGGGCGGATGAACACGTGGCTGAGGATCTGGTGCAGGGGGCAGGGTTTCCAATTCTTGGATCATTGGGACCTCTTCTAGGGCAGGTGGGACCTGTACAAGAGAGACGGGTTACACCTAAACTACAAGGGGACCAATATACTTGCAGGGAGATTTGCTAGTGTTATTGGGGAGCATTTAAACTAGATTTGCAGGGGGATGGGAAACAGAGTGCCAGAGCAGATAATGGAGCAGGGGTAAAAAGACAGGTTAGTTCAAGCAAAATCACAAATGGAAGGGTAAAGTGTGGTGGAAATAATCTTTTAAGGTGTGTCTATTTCAATGCCAGAAGTATTGTGGGGAAGGCAGATGAGCTGAAGGCGTGGATAGACACATGGAAATATGACATTAGCGCCTTGAGTGAAACTTGGCTACAGGAGGGGCAGGACTGGCAGCTCAATGTTCCAGGGTTCCAATGTTTCAGGCGGGATAGAGACAGACGGATAAAAGGTGGGGGGGGGGGGGGGGGCGTGGCATTGTTGGTCAGGGAAAATGTTACAGTGGTACTCAGGCAGGATAGATTAGGGAGCTTGTCTACAGAGGCCCTATGGGTGGAGCTGAGAAACAAGAAAGGTATGACCACATTAATGGGGTTGTATTATAGACCACCTAATAGTCAGCGAGAATTGGAGGAGCAAATCAGCGGAGAGATAGCTGACAACTGCAAGAAACACAAAGTTGTGATCGTAGGGGATTTTAATTTTCCACATATAGATTGGGACTCGCATACTGTTAAAGGTTTAGATGGGGTAGAGTTTGTAAAATGTGTTCAGGAGAATTTTCTACATCAGTATACAGAGGTGCCAACTAGAGAGGATGCGATATTGGATCTCCTATTGGGAAATGAGTTAGGGCAGGTGATGGATGTGAGTGTGAGGGAACACTTTGGATCCAGTGATCATAATGCCATTAGTTTCAACCTGATCATGGATAAGGATTGATCTGGTCCTCGGGTTGAAGTTCTGAACTGGAAAAAGGCCAAATTTGATGAAATGAGAAGGGATCTGGGAAGTGTGGATTGGGACAGGCTGTTCTCTGGTAAGGATGTAAATGGAAAGTGGAAGGCCTTCAAAGGAGAAATTTTGAGAGTGCAGAGTTTGTATGTTCCTGTCAGGATTTAAGGCAAAGTAAATAGGAATAAGGAACCTTGGTTCTCGAGGGAGATTGTAACACTGATTAAGAGGAAGAGAGAGTTGTATGAAATGTACAGGCAGCAAGGAACAGATCAGATGCTCGAGGAGTATAAAAAGTGCACGAAGCTACTTAAGAGGGAAATCAGGAGGGCTAAAAGAAGACATGAGGTTGCTTTGGCAGACAGAGTGAAGGAAAATCCAAAGAGCTCCTATAGGTATGTTAGGAGCAAAAGGATAGTGAGGGATAAAATTGGTCCTCTTGAAGACCAGAGTGGTAGACTGTGTATGGAACCAAAAGAGATGGGGGAGATACTAAATGGTTTTTTTGCATCCGTATTTACTGAGGAAACAGGCATGGAGTCTACGGAAATAGGGCAAATAGGTAGGGGGGTCATGGAACCTTTACAGATTAAAGGGGAGGAGGTGCTCGCTGTCTTGAGGCAAATCAGAGTGGATAAATCCCCAGGACCGGACAGGGTATTCCCACGGACCTTGAGGGAAGCTAGTGTTGAACTTGCAGGGGCCCTGGCAGACATATTTAAAATGTCAGTATTCACGGGGGAGGTGCCGGATGATTGGAGGGTGGTTCATGTTGTTCCGTTTTTTAAAAAAGGTTCCAAAAGAAATCCGGGAAATTATAGGCCAGTAAGTTTGACGTCGGTGGTGGGCAAGTTATTGGAAGGTGTGATAAGGGATAGGATCTACAAATATTTGGATAGACAGGGACTCATTAGGGAGAGCCAACATGGCTTTGTGCGTGGTAGGTCATGTTTGACCAATCTATTAGAGTTTTTCAAGGAGGTTACCAGGAAAGTGGATGAAGGGAAGGCGTTGGATGTTGTCTACCTGGATTTCAGCAAGGCCTTTGACAAGGTCCCTCATGGGAGGTTAGTTAGGAAGGTTCAGTCGCTAGGTATACATGGGGAGGTAGTAAATTGGATTAGGCACTGGCTCAATGGAAAAAGCCAGAGAGTGGTTGTGGAGGATTGCTTCTCTGAGTGGAGGCCTGTGACTAGTGGTGTGCCGCAGGGATCGGTGTTGGGTCCATTGTTGTTTGTCATCTATATCAATGATCTGGATGATAATGTGGTAAATTGGATCCGCACGTTTGCTGATGATACAAAGATTGGAGGTGTATTGGACAGTGAGGAAGGTTTTCAAAGCTTGCAGAGGGATTTGGACCAACTAGAAAAATGGGCTGAAAAATGGCAAATGGAATTTAACGCAGCCAAGTGTGAGATATTGCACATTGGAAGGACAAACCAAAGTAGAACGTACAGGGTAAATGGTAGGACTCTGAAGAGTGCAGTTGAGGGTTCTGAAGACTGTGGAGGAACAGAGAGATCTTGGGGTCCATATCGACAGATCTCTAAAGGTTGCCAGTCAAGTGGATAGAGCTGTGAAGAAGGCCTATAGTGTGTTTGCTTTTATTAACAGGGGGTTGGAGTTTAAGAGCCGTGGGGTTATGCTGCAACTGTACAGGACCTTGGTGAGACCACATTTGGAATATTGTGTGCAGTTCTGATCACCTCACTATAAGAAGGATGTGGAAGCGCTGGAAAGAGTGCAGAGGAGATTTACCAGGATGCTGCCTGGTTTGGAGGGTAGGTCTTATGAGGAAAAGTTGAGGGAGCTAGGGCTGTTCTCTCTGGAGCGGAGGAGGCTGAGGGGAGACTTAATAAAGGTTTATAAAATGATGAAGGGGATAGATAAAGTGAACGTTCAAAGACTATTTCCTCGGGTGGATGGAGCTATTACAAGGGGGCATAACTATAGGGTTCGTGGTGGGAGATACAGGAAGGATATCAGAGGTAGGTTCTTTACGCAGAGAGTGGTTGGGGTGTGGAATGGACTGCCTGCAGTGATAGTGGAGTCAGACACTTTAGGAACATTTAAGTGGTTATTGGATAGGCACATGGAGCACACCAGGATGATAGGGAGTGGGATAGCTTGATCTTGGTTTCAGATAAAGCTCGGCACAACATCGTGGGCCGAAGGGCCTGTTCTGTGCTGTACTGTTCTATGTTCTATGCTCTATGAACAGAGGGATCTGGGAATACAGGTACAGAATTCCCTAAAAGTGACGTCACAGGTGGATAGGGTCGTAAAGAGTGCCTTTGGTACATTGGCCTTTATAAATCGGAGTATCGAGTCTAAAAGTTGGAGTGTTATGGTAAGATTATATAAGGCATTGGTGAGGCCGAATTTGGAGTATTGTGTACAGTTTTGGTCACCTAGTTACAGGAAGGATGTAAATAAGGTTGAAAGAGTGCAGAGAAGGTTCACAAGGATGTTGCCGGGACTTGAGAAGCTGAGTTACAGAGAGAGATTGAATAGGTTGGGACTTTATTCCCTGGAGCGTAGAAGATTGAGTTGAGGTTTGATAGAGGTGTATAAGATTGTGATGGGTACAGATAGAGTGAATGCAAGCAGGCTTTTTCGGCTGAGGCTCGGGGAGAAAAAAACCAGAGGTTATGGATTAAGGGTGAAAGGAGAAAAGTTTAAAGGGAATATTAGGGGGGGCTTCTTCACGCAGAGAGTGGTGGGAGTGTGGAATGAGCTACCGGATAAAGTGGTAAATGCGGGGTCACTTTTAACATTTAAGAAAAACTTGGACGCGTTCATGGATGAGAGGGGTGTGGAGGGATATGGTCCAAGTGCAGGTCAGTGGGACTAGGCAAAAAATGGTTCGGCACAGACAAGAAGGGCCAAAAGGCCTGTTTCTGAGCTGTAATTTTCTATGGTTCTCTAGTTCTAAATGTCAATCCTTCCTCTCTTTCCATACCGGAAGACAAGTGCAGTTATTGGGGCTAAAGCAATCGAGGGATGTGGGGAGAAAGGGGGGGGGGGGATCAGGATCTAAGGAAGGATGTCCGTAACTGAGGAAGGTTGTGCTGGCCTTGGAATGGGTCCAGAGGAGATTCAAAAGAATGATCCCCGGAATGAAGAGCTTGTTGCATCAGGAACGGTTGAGGACTCTGGGTCAGTCCTCATTGGAGTTTAGAAGAATGAGGGGGGATCTTATTGAAACTTACAGGATGCTGCGAGGCCTGGATAGAGTGGATGTGGAGAGGATGTTTCCACTACTCGGAAAAACGAGAACAAGAGGGCACAACCTTTGGCTAAAGGGACGATCCTTTAAAACTGAGATGAGGAGGAATTTCTTCAGCCAGAGAGTGGTGAATCTGTGGAAATCTTTGCCGCAGAAGGCTGTGGAGAGCAGGTCATTGAGTGTCAAGACAGAGATAGATAGGTTCTTGATTAATGAGGGGATCAGAGGTTATGGGGAAAAGGCAGGAGACTGGGGATGAGAAAAATATCAGCCATGATTGAATGGCGGAGCAGACTCGATGGGCTGAGTGGCCTAATTCTGCTCCTGTATCATATGGTCTTATGATCTTCTATTGACGATGAGCCATGAATGGGCGGAGCTGGCTCGAAGGGTCGAACGGCCTCCTCCTGCTTCTAGTTTCTATGTTTCTCCATCTTGCGACTTAGACCAAACTCAGGTCAGTGCCCCTGGTCTCTGTGGTCTGTCCTGTTACTTGTGGTTTTATCAGAACATCTGCTCTTGTGATAATTTTAAATGTTTGTCTTCATCACCTGCTGACTGGTCCTTACACCTCTCCTTGAGTCAGAGTCAAACCGTGTGATTGTCTGGAACTATACATAGATCACTGCAAATGGTTCTTTTTCATGGTCACACAGCTAATTTAGCATAATTGCACATTTATTTCCTGATCTGGATATATTCTGCTCATATCTCTCTCTCGTCCATGTTGTACTGTGCCAGGATCAAGGCAAAATACTGTGGATACTGGAATGTGAAACAAAAACAAAAATTATGCAGAAACTCAGCAGCTCTGCATTTTGGTAGATTGAACCAGGGCAGGACTTACTCAGTGAATGGTAGGTCATTGGGGAGAGTTATAGAACAAAGAGATCCAGGGGCACAGGTTCATATCTCCTTGAAAGTGGAGTCACAGGTGGACAGAGTGGTGAAGAAGGCATTCGGCATGCTTGGTTTCATTGGTCAGAACATTGAATACAGGAGTTGGGACGTCTTGTTGAAGCTGTACAGGACATTGTAAAGCCACACTTGGAATACTGTGTACAGTTCCGGTCACCCTATTATCGAAAGGATGTTATTAAATGAGAAAGAATGCTGAAAAGATTTACTTGGATGCTACTGGGACTTGATGGTTTGAGTTATAAGGAGAGGCTGGATAGACTGGGACTTTTTTCCCTGAAGGTAGGGGGCTTAGGGGTGATCTTATAGAGGTCTATTAATTAATGAGGGGCATAGATGAGATAGACATTTAGCATCTTTTCCCAAAGTTAGGGGAGTCTAAAACTAGAGGGCATAGGTTTAAGGTGAGAGGGGAGAGATACAAAGGGTCCAGAGGGGCAATTTTTTCACTCAGAGGGTGGTGAGTGTCTGGAACAAGCTGCCAGAGGCAGTAGTAGAGGTGGGTACAATTTTGTCTTTTAAAAAGCATTTAGACAGTTACATGGGTAAGATGGGTAGAGAGAGACATGGGCCATACGCCAGCAATTAAGACTTGCTTAGTGGTTAAAAAAAGGTGGCATGGACAGGTTGGGCTGAAGGGCCTGTTTCCATGCTGTAAACCTCTGTGACTCTATGGCAGCATCTGTGGAGAGAGAATTGAGCCAACATTTCGAGTTTGGATGACCCTTCGTCAGAGATGAGCATCCAGACTCGAAACGTTGGCTCTATTCTCTCTCCACTAATGCTGTCAGACCTGCTGAGTTTCACCAGCATTTTCTGTTTTTGAACAGTGCTCACAGCATTCTGCTTTTTTTCCTTATGCTTTCCCCTTTTTTGCACTCTCTACCTTACCCATCTTCACGGGCAGCACTGTGGCACAGTGGTTAGCACTGCTGCCTCACAGCGCCAGCGACCCGGGTTCAATTCCCGGCTTGGGTCACTGCCTAGGTGGAGTCTGCACGTTCTCCCCGTGTCTGCGTGGGTTTCCTCCGGGTGCTCCGTTTCCTCCCAAAGATGTGCATCATGGCGTCAGAGAATCCTGACAGTGGAGAAGGAGGCCATACGGTCCATCGAGCCTGCACCAGCAACAATCCCACCCTATCCCTGTAACTCCATGCATCTACCCTGCAAATCCCCCTGACACGAAGGGACAATTTTGCACGGCCAATCCACATAACCAACACATCGTGGGACACGAAGGGACAATTTAGCATGGCCAATCCACCTAAGATGCACATCTTGGGATACTAAGGGACAATTTAGCATGGCCAATCCACCTAACCTGAAAATCTTGGGACACTCAGGGGCAATTTAGCATGGCAAAGCAACCTTACCCGCACATTTTGGACTGTGGGAGGAAACCGCAGCACCCAGTGGAAACCCATGCAGACATGGGGAGAACTCCACACAGGCAGTGACCCAAGCCGGGAATTGAACCCGGGTTCCTGGCACTGTGAGGCAGCAGTGCTAACCACTGTGCCATCGTGCCAACACTGTGCTGCCATGATAACAGTACCTGTGTTGTTGAGGTGGGGAGTTGCGGTGGAAGTGACTTTCAATCAAATGCCAAAAAATCAGGAGGAAAGAATTGCTTGAAAGCTGACGGGTGATGTTCCATTTACTTGGTTAAAGTTACAGTTTCAAAGCTGGGTGTTCATTCCCCAGCACTGAAACTCTGACTCTAACTGATGCCTCACCAGTGGGCCAGGAGCGGCACTGTCCTGCAGCAGATTAGCCGCCTGTTACAGACTTAACCCAATATACCCATGCACGGTGGCACAGTGGTTAGCACTGCTGCCTCACAGCGCCAGGGACCCAGGTTCAATTCCGGCCTCTGGTCACTGTCTGTGCTGAGTTTGCACATTCTCCCCATGTCTGTGTGGGTTTCCTCCAGATTCTCCGGTTTCCTTCCACACTCTAAAGATGTGTAGTTGGGTGGATTGGCCGTGCTAAGTTGCCCTTTGATGTCAGAGGGTTTGTTAGGGTAAATATGAGGAGTTAAGGGAATAGGGTCTGGGTGGGATTGTGGTCGGTGCAGACTCAATGAGCCAAATGGCCTCCTTCTGCAGTATAAGGATTCTATGATTCACTGCCGTCATTTGGAAAGGAAGTTTCAAAGATTATTTTATTAGTGTTGCAAGCAGGCTTACATTAACACTGCAATGAAGTTCCTGCGAAAATCCCCCAGTCACCACACTCCGGCGCCTGTTCGGGTACAATGAGGGAGAATTTAACACGGCCAATGCACTAAATCAGCACATCTTTCGAACTGTGGGAGGAAACTGGAGCACCCGGAGGAAACACACGCGCACAAGGGGGACAACGTGCAGACTCCGCACAGTCAGTGACCCAGGCCGGGAATTGAACCCTGGTCCCTGGCGCTGTGAGGCAGCAGTGCTCACCAGTCTGCCACCGTGCTGTCCCCCCTGAAGCGTAGGAGGTTTGGGGGTGTTTCTTGGAGTCTATAAAATAATGAGGGGCATTTTTGAGGTCGATCATCAACATCTTTTCCCAAAGGTAAGGGAGTCTAAAACGAGAGAACATAGGTTTAAGAAGAGAGGAGAAAGATGCAAAAGGGTCCAGGAGGGCAATTTGTTCACACAAAGGGTGGTGAGTGTCTGGAACAAGCTGCCAGAGGTAGTAGTGGAGGCGGGTACAGTTTTGTCTTTGAAAAAGCATTTAGACATTTACATGGGTAAGATGGGTATCGAGGGATATGGGCAAAACACGGGCAATTCGGACTAACCTAATGGTATAAACTAGGCGGCATGGACAAGTTGGGCTGAAGGGCCTGTTTCCATGCTGTAAATCTCTGTGACTCTATAACAGCATCTGTGGAGAGAGAATTGAGTCAACGTTTCAAGTCTGCGTGACCCTTCGTCAGAGCTGAGAATCCAGATTCGAAACGTTGGCTCTATTCTCTCTCCACGGATGCTGTCAGACCTGCTGAGTTTCTCCAGCATTTTCTGTTTTTGAACCATGCTCACAGCATTCTGCTTTTTTTCCTTATGCTTTCCCCTTTTTTGCACTTTCTACCTCACCCATCTTCACGGGTGGCACGGTGGCACAGTGGTCAGCACTGCTGCCTCATGCGCCAGGGAACTGGGTTCAATTCCCAGCCTTGGGTCACTATCTATGTGGAGTTTGCATGTTCTCCTCGTGTCTGCGTGGGTTTCCTCCGGGTGCTCCGGTTTCCTCCCACAGTCCGAAAGATGTGGGTTAGGTTGATTGGCCATGCTTAAAAATAGTGACCCTAGTGTCAGGTGGATTAGCAGGGCAAATATGTGGGGTTAGAGGAATAGGACCTGAGTGGGATTGTGGTCGGTGCAGACCTCGATGGGCCGGATGGCCTCCTTCTGCAGTGCAGGGATTCTATGATTCACAGCGCAAGAAGCAGGCGTAGGCTCTGAGAACTTCAAAGATGAAGATCTCAACACTCTTCTCCACGGGGGTTGGGGGTGAAGTGTCACTGGGTTGTCGGTAAGTGTAAGATTCCCAGAACAGGCTGCAGTTCGGTGTGTAGTGAGCTGCTATCTGCTCAGTCCACATTGCAGATAGAGCACCGACCCACCTCACAGCAACGTGACTGTCGCGGTGTGAGCTGCCGGGGTTTGCAGAGATGGGAGAAATCTTTTAATTTACATTCCTGCTAAAAAATTTAAAATGTAACAAAGATTGCCTGTGGGGTGGGGTTTGGTGGGAGGGTGGGGGTTAAATATCAGATAAGATAAAAAGATAATAGTCCATTGCTATTGGAGACACACCTCACTCTGTGTGTGTAAAGATTTCTTCTCTGCACCCTGTGCGGCTCAGGTGTGAGATTCCGATGACACCCCGTCTCCAAACCAGACAACATGTCCCCCCTCACCAGCAGAGAAACGCAAAGTGAAGTATTTATTTTGCATGACTTGTTCAGAGTAAGGTTGTCTCAAAGTGCCCAAGATGGTTCATTGACCCGGGGAGAGGGGGGATGGTGGTGTTCTCTCAAAGAGGATATCCTTCCCTTACGCATATCCTTCCTTTGTGCAGACATGGGTAGAACGTGTAAACTCCACACCGACAGTGACCCAAGCTGGGAATCGAACCCGGGTTCCTGGCACTGTGAGACAGCAGTGCTAACCACTGTGCCACCATGCCACCCTGATGACCAAAGTAAGGTGAGCTCATGACGCGAGCAAAGGGGTTGCGTATGAACCTGCAAAATCCCTCCAACACCCACCCCCACCACTCCCGCCACTCCTGCCCCACCCACTCTTTCCGCCCCACCCCCAACACCACCCACCCTGCCCCCCAAACGCAACCCCCCTCCCCCCCCCCCGCTCAATGACTGGAAGTGAGAGCGGGAGAGAATCCCAGGTCAGCCATGTGATGGAAAAATAGTTGGGTCTCTATGTCCCGATTCATAGCTCCAGATTGCAACACGCGTGTGAAGATGCACAGTAACATGGACTGCGCTGAGTGAACTATAACACGGCCATTACCAGCACCATGTTCCAGTTCAATGCTTGGAAAGTGGTGAAAGCAAGAAGTGTTCGTTCACTCTTGTTATCAAAATTCAAACTTGGGACCAAAGATCCAAACTTTCAACCATTGATTAATTTTCAGTTTTCACAGCATCAGCGAATCCCTACAGTGGAGAAGGAGGCCATTCAGCCCATCGAGCCTGCAATGACAAGAATCCCTCCCAGGTGCTATCACTGTAACCCCATGTATTTATCCTGCAAATCCCCCTGTCACTAAGGGACAATTTAGCATGGCCAATCGACATAAACGACACATCTTGGGATACTAAGGGACAACTTAACATGGCCAATCCACCTAACCCGCACCTCTTGGGACACTAAGGGACAATTTAGCATGGCCAATCCACCTAACCTGCACATCGTTGGACAATAAGGGGCAATTTAGCATGGGCAATCCACCTAACCTGCATATTTTTGGACACTAAGGGGCAATTTAGCATGGCCAATCCACCTAACCTGCACATCTTATGACACTAAGGGACAATTTAGCATGGCCAATCCACCTAACCTGCACATCTTGGGACACTAAGGATCAATTTAGCATAGCTAATCAAACTAACCTGAACGTCTTCGGACACTAAGGGACAATTTGGCATGGCCAATCCACCGAACCTGCACATCTTTGGACACTAAGGGGCAATTTAGCAGGACCAATCCACCTAACCTGCACATCTTGGGACACTAAGGATCAATTTAGCATAGCTAATCAAACTAACCTGAACGTCTTTGGACACTAAGGGACAATTTGGCATGGCCAATCCACCGAACCTGCACATCTTTGGACACTAAGGGGCAATTTAGCAGGACCAATCTACCTAACCTGCACATCTTGGGACACTAAAGAGCAATTTAGCATGGCTAATCAAACTAACCCGCTCATCTTTGGACTGTGGGAGGAAACTGAAGTACCGGAGGAAACCCACACAGACACGGGGAGAACTCCACACAGACAGTGACCCAAGATGTGGAGATGCCGGCGTTGGACTGGGGTTAAAAAATGAGAAGTCTCACAACACCAGGTTAAAGTCCCACATGTTTATTTGGTAGAACAAGCCACTAGCTTTCGGAGCGCTGCTCCTTCAAGAAGGAGCGCTTCTCCTTGCTGCGACCTGATGAAGGAGAGAATGAGAAAGAAAGGACCGAGTGGAACACTGGTAACTTGAAAGAGGATCGTGGGAAAGAGGAGATCAGAATGGGGTTACTATTGACCAGAAACTCAACTGGACTCTCCACATAAACACAGTGGCTACAAGAGCAGGACAGAGGGTGGGAATACTACAGTGAGTAACTCATCTCCTGACTCCCCAAATCTGTCCACCATCTACAAGGCACAAGTCAGGAGTGTGATGGAATATTCCCCACTTGCCTGGATGGGTGCAGCTCCAACAACACTCAAGAAACTCGACACCATCCAGGACAAAGCAGCCCCGCTTGATTGGCATCATATCCACAAACATCCACTCCCTCCACCACCGACGCTCAGTAGCAGCAGTGTGTACTATGTCCAAGATGCACTGCAGCAATTCACTAAAGATTTTAGACAGCACCTTCCAAACCCACAACCACTTCCATCTAGAAGGGCAAGGGCAGCAGATACATGGGAACACCACCACCTGCAAGTTCCCCTCTCGAAGCCACTCACCATCCTGACTTGGAAATATATTGCCGTTCCTTCGCTGGGTCAAAATTCTGGAATTCCCTCCCTAACGGCATTGTGGGTCAACCCACAGCATGTGGATTGCAGCGATTGAAGAAGGCAGCTCAACACCACCTTCTCAAGGGCAACTAGGGAAGGGCAATAAATGTTGAGTTTCGCCAGTGACTCCTATGTCCCACGAATGAATAAAAAGAAGATTTGAGATAGAGAGAGAGAATGTGGAAGTGTCGTTTTCAGATTTCTAAGACAGAAATCACATTGAAGGGTTAGGTTTGGAAATGAACAACATTGTTTCCTTGGTTTTTAATCAAAATCTATCATGTTATTCAGCCAACTTGGAACACTTGCTCAAGAGGTTCATATGACATTGCCTAATAGGTTCCACATCGACAATCCAGGTGGCGCCAAGACCTTGTTTTGCTCAATGGCCCGCCTTTGGGATGCTAGCTGACATCATTAGGGATTAACTGCAGTATAAAGAACCCACTGGTTTCTCTTAATTGAATCGTTATTCGAGTCAGAGCGATCAATACCAGAGATCTACAACAAACAGAAAATGCTTCGGTCAATATTGTCTGAGATTGGGTCCATATACTATCCCATTCTCGCAGTACTTGGAGTGCCTGGTAAGTTATATTAAAGTTTATTTATTTATCAGTCACAAGTGGGCTTACATTAACACTGCAATGAAGTTACTGTGAAAATCCCCAGTCGTCACACTCTGGCACCTGTTTGGGTACACTGAGGGAGAATTTAGCATGGCCAATGCACTCTCACCAGCACGTCTTTCAGACTGAGGGAGGAAACTGGAGCATCCGAAGGAAACCCACGCAGACACAGGGAGGACGAGCAGACTTTGCACAGACAGTGACCCAAGCCGGGAATCGAACTCTGGACCCTGGCATTGTGAGGCAGCACCGCTAACCATTATGCCAACATGCCACCCCATGCATATCTAATATATTCATATATATATGTTATGTCCTGTGGTTGGTAAAGGCAATAAAATGGTCTCCACGTCCGTGCCACACTCTCACTTAACTATGTCCACATTTGCTCCTGCTTTTTCTCTCTCCAACATTCGATCATCACTCCTACACTCTCGTTCTCGGTTCCTTCTCTTCAAGGTCTTACATCCATAATATTGACATCTCTTCTGCACTCTGTCATTAGTACTTACTCCTTTTCCTCTCCCTTTTAATCTAGAGACTATCTTCTCTCTTGCCCACTTCCACCTTCGGTAGTGCCCACTCATTTTATTCCTGGATTTGTCTTCATTACTGCCCTCCCTCCCTTTCACTGTTGCTGTTGTCTGATAATGTCTTATCAATGACATTTTCTTTTTATTCATTCATGGAACATGGGTGTCACTGGCTGGCCTAGTTGCCTGAGGCTATCCCACATTGCTGTCGCACTGGAGTCACATATAGGCCAGACCAGATAGGGACGGTAGATTTCAATTCCCTCAAGCACATTAGTGAACCAGATGAGTCTTTCCGACAATCAACAATGGGTCATCAGTAGATTCTTAATTCCAAATAGTTTTACTGAATTCAAATTCCACCATCTGCCATGTCAAGATTTGAACCCGGGTCTCCAGAACATTAGTTGAGTTTCTGGATTAATAGTCGAGCGATAATACCACTCGGCCATCGCCTTCGGTTTAATAGCAATCACATTGTTAAATAGGGGATGGGTCTGTGCTTATCTATAATTGAGGATCCTTTCGTGCTCGATGGGCACCACGGGGACTGGGGTGTTTTTTCAACCCCTTTGATCACATTGTGGTTTGATGCTTTAAATTTCCTTTGTGACCTGTTTTTGCTTGATGCAGTATCCCTTTTGTCCCTCAGTTTGTTTGATTTAGTTTAATTGGTTTAACCCAAAAGAGTATAAATGGGGATAGCTGGGACACTGGGGAGGTGGGAGTGGTGTTGACTGTGATTGATGTCAATAAACTCCAGCAAATGAAACAGTTGTGTTTGAGTTTTAACCTCACCAACTTTAAATCTTTACATTTCTATCTGTGTTCAGTTCTACTGAAGGGCCACTGACCCGAAATGTTAACTCTGTTCTGCTCCACAGATGCTGCCTGACCTGCCAAGAATATTTGGCTTTTTATTTCAGCTTTCCAGCAATGGCAGTCTTTTGCTTTTGTGTTTTTGAGGTCCAGTTAACTTTGTTTTCCCTTTTGAACTTTCCATCCCTGATCGCTTTTTTCTCCAATGCTGTTTTATCCCAGGTGCTGTTTTCTCTCCCAGTGCCATTTACCCTGCTTTTCCATTCTTTTTTCACTAACTGCTTTGTAATATCGTCTGCTTCCTTTTAATCTGGCTGTTATCGCTTCTCCAACTCTCTTCCCTTAGTTGGTATCGTCTTTGCTGCATCGGGTCTGCACCAAGTCTCACAGCGCCAGGGATCTGGGTTTGATTCCTGGCTTGGGTCACTGTCTGTGTGGAGTTTGCACGTTCTCCCCGTGTCTGCATGGGTTTCCTCCGAGTGCTCCAGTTTCGTCCCACAGTCCAAAGATATGTAGATTAAGTGCATTGGCCATGCTAAATTGCCCCTTATGTCCAAAGATGTGCAGGTGATGTGGATCAGCCATGCTAAATTGCCCCTTAGTGTCCAAGGATGTGTAGGTCAGAGGGATTGGCCATGCTAAATTGGCCCTTTGCATCCAAAGCTGTGCAGGTGAGGTGGATTGGCCAGGCTAAATTGTCCCTTAGTGTCCAAAGATGCGTAGATTAGATGTATTAGCCATGGGCGGCATGGTAGCACAGTGGTTAGCACTGCTGCTTCACAGTTCCAGGGACATGGGTTCGATTCCCGGCTTGGGTGACTGTCTGTGTGGAGTTTGCACGTTCTCCTCATGTCTGCGTGGGTTTCCTCCGGGTGCTCTGGTTTCCTCCCACAGTCCAAAGATGTGCGGGTTAGGTTGATTGGCCATGCTAGAATTACCCTTAGTGTCCTGAAATGCGTAGATTAGAAGGATTAGTGGCTAAATATGTAGGGATGTGTGGGTGGGGCCAAGGTGGGATTGTGGTCGGTGCAGACTTGATGGGCCGAATGGCCTCTTTCTGTACTGTAGGGTTTCTATGATTCTATGTAAATGTGTAAGTTTATGAGGACAGGACAGAGGGGAGGGCTTGGGCAAGAGTTTTAAGAGTTGGTGCAGATTTGGGGTGACACGGTGGCACAGTGGTTAGCACTGCTGCCTTACTGCGCCAGGGACTCAGCTTCGATTCCCGGCTTGGGTCACTGTCTGTGCGGAGTCTGCACGTTCTCCCCGTGTCTGCGTGGGTTTCCTCCGGGTGCTCCGGTTTCCTCCCACAGTTTGAAAGACGTGCGAGTTAGGTGGATTGGCCATGCTAAATTGCCCCTGAGTGTCAGGGGGACTGGCTGGGGTAAATGCACTGGGTTATGGGGATAGGGCCTGGGTGGGATTGTGGTGGGTGCAGAGTCGATGGGCTGAATGGCCTCCTTCTGTGCTGTAGAGATTCTATGATTCTGCTCATTCTGCACAGGAAGGATTCTCTGTTCATGTAACTGGGAGACCCCAGGACAATCTGGAAGCATGACCATGTTGCTTGTCAGTTGAATTCTCCATCCTGCTCCCATTCTGACCCTTCATCCTTGGCCTGTTCTGGTGTTCCATTGATGGTCAAAGAATGCTTGAGGGACATCTTTCCACTCGGTACCCTTCCACCTTCTGGACTCAACTTTGGCTATCAAAAATTGTTACATTTTGCTTTCTTATTTTTTTGCTGGCTTGGTTTCATCCAATTTCTTTCTTTATTCCTTTATTTACGTATTTGTCCCGCTGCTAACCAACCATGCACACCAGACATTAAGACATCTTTTGTTTTTTCTACTTTACTCGTTAACACTCCCTCTGACTTTTGGACCAGGGGATCAATCATCATTTAATCTCTCCAGCCCAGCCCCAATTCAAAAACCTCCCCTTTCATTGTCCTTATTCCCCTCTCCTGCTTCACACTCCCAAAATCTTTACATTTTATCTATGTTCAGTTCGACTGAAGGGCCACCGACCTGAAATGTTAACTCTGTTCCGCTCCACAGATGCTGCCTGACCTGCTGAGAATTTTTGGCTTTTTATTTCAGCTTTCCAAGCCGAGGCAGTCTTTTGCTTTTGTGTTTTTGATCAATGGGATGAATGGGACTCCAATGGACTCCATTAGTACGGTTACAGTGCAATGTTACAGTTACAGTGGGGCAGCACGGTGACATGGTGGTGAGCACTGCTGCCTCATAGCGCCAGGGACCCAGGTTCAATTCCGACCTCGGGTCACTGTCTGTGCGGGGTTTGCACATTCTCCCCCGTGTCTGCGTGGGTTTCCTCCTGGTGCTCCGGTTTCCTCCCACAGTCCGAAAGATGTATGGGGTTAGGTGGCTTGAAAATGCTAAGTTTACCATGAGTGACAGGGAGATTTTCCGGGTAAATATGTGGGGTGACAGGGATAGGGCTTGGGTGGGATCGCTGTCTTTGCAGACTCGATGAACTGAATGGCCTCCTTCTGCACTGTAGGGATTCTAAACTTAGCTTGATAAAGGATGGTTTGGATAGCAGTCACTTTGGCGACAGGTATAGTGTATTGATCCTAACCAATCGAGTGGATAAAGCAGAACTCAGGAAAGGGAAAAGATTCCTGTAGTAATTGTCAGATGGAGGTGGGAAACATTTATGGTTGTATATTGTGGATGCATTGGCGCACTGGTATTGTCCATGGATTAGTAATCCAGAGACCCCAGGGAATGCTCTAGGGACTTGGATTCGAATCCCACCATAGCAGCTGGTGAAATTTGAACTTGATAAAAATCTAGAATTAAAAGTCTAATGATGACCATGGAACCATTGTCGGAAAAACCCATCTGGTTCAGTAATATCCTTACCTGGTCTGGCCTACATGTGACTCCAGAGCCACAGCAATGTGGCTGACTCTCAACTGCCCTCTGAAGAGGCAAACTGGATGAGCAACAGATGTTGGTCTAGTTGGCGATGCCCACATCCCATCAAAGAATTTGAAAATAAACATAGTTCCCGCTCATAGATACCTGGGAACCCCACCACCTGCAAGTTACCCTCCAAGCCACTCACCATCCTGACTTGGAAATATATTGGCCGTTCCTTCGCAGTCGCTGGGTCAAAATCCTGGAATTCCCTCCCTAACGGCATTGTGGGTCAACCCACAGCACATGGACTGCAGTGATTCGAGAAGGCAGCTCACCATCACCTTCTCAAGGGCAACTAGGGATGGGCAATAAATGCTGGCCGAGCCAATGACACCCATGTCCCATGAATGCATTAAAAAAAAGATGGTGTATGTTGTCAGGCAGAAAGCCTGTGACACGAGGGCACGTCCTCCTATCAATTACCAATACAGTGTGGAATACATTTGCCAGAGTCCCTGCAGTTTTCTGTATGAGCTCTCCCTGTGTACACTTGGATAAAGCGATCATTCCAAAGTCGCCTTTGCATCTCTGTTATGTCCACTATCACCCAAACAGCACCTTCAGGAGAGTGGGATGCAAGAGGCACTATGTTTTGATCTGATTTATTGTCACATGTATTGGGATAAAGTGAAAAGTCCTGTTTCTTGCGTGCGACACAGACAGAGCATACCGTTCATAGAGATGGAAAGGAGAGGGTGCAGAATGTCGTGTTACAGTCATCGCTCGGGTGTAGAGAAAGATCAACTTAATATCAGGTAGATCCATTGAAAAGTCTGACGGTAGCAGGGAAGAAAGTGTTCTTGAGTCAGTTGGTACGTGACCTCAGACTTTTGTATCTTTTTCCTGGTGGAAGAAGGTGGAAGAGAGAATGTCCGGGTTGCGTGGGGTCCTTAATTATGCTGGCTGCTTTTCCGAGGCATCGGGAAGTGTAGACAGAGTCAATGGATGGGAGGCTGCTTTGCGTGATGGACTGGGCTTCGTTCACAACCCTTTGTAGTTTCTTGCAGTCTTGGTCAGAGCAGGAACTATTCCAATTTATTTTATTTATTAGTGTCACAAGTTGGCTCATATTAACACTGCAATGAAATTACTGTGAGAATCCCTGAGTCGCCACACTCCAGCACCTGTTCGGGTACACTGAGGGAGAATTTAGCATGGCCAATGAAGCTAACCAGCACGTCTTTCAGATTGCGGGAGGAAACTGGAGCACCCGGAGGAAACCCATGCAGACATGGGGAGAATGTGCAGAGTGCGCACAGACAGTGACCCAATCAGGGAATCGAACCTGGATCCCTGGAGTTGTGAGGCAGCAGTGCCAACCACTGTGCCGTGGTACATCTGGAAAGGATGCTTTCTAAGATGTATCTGTAGAAATTGATGAGAGTTGTAGTGGACATGCCGAATTTCTTAGCCTCCTGAGAAAGTAGAGGTGTTGGTGAGCTTTCTTAACAATAGTGTCAGATTGGAGGGCCCAGGACAGGTTGTTGGTGATCTGGGAACCTGGAAACTTGAAGCTCTCGACCATTTCCTCTTCATCCCCGTTGATGCAGACAGGGGTGGTCACCCGGCAGTCAGGATCTTTAGTTGCAAGCAAGAAAAGAACTAACTTCAGAAAGTAAATCAAAGGAAAAGCTTTAATAAAGAAACTTCATTACACCAACACTTGGGGCCACCCCCTATGCCACACAAGCTCCCCACAATCCCCATCTGCTTTCTATTCATAGCGGGTCCGCTGGTCAGCTGATCATCACATCATTTTGCCATTGGTCACATTGCCTACCAGGTCAGCTGACCAGCTGACCCTCACAGCATGTTACCATTGGTTACGTTATGACAGATTCCAATGTTATCATTGGTTACTTTACAACAAGTGGCAAGTCCTCCACTACGCTTCCTCACCTCAATATTCAATATGGAATGAAAAGCTTGTCATATGAGGAACGGTTGAGGATTCTGGCTCTGTACTCGTTGGAGTTCAGAAGGATGAGGGGGGGATCTTATTGAAACCTACAGGATACTGCGAGGCTTGGATCGAGTGGACGTGGAGAGGATGTTTCCACGAGTAGGAAAAACTAGAACCAGAGGGCACAACATCAGGCCGAAGGGACAATCCTTTAAAACAGAGATGAGGAGGAATTTCTTCAGCCAGGGAGTGGTGAATCTGTGGAGCTCTTCGCCGCAGAAGGCTGTGGAGGCCAGGTCATTGAGTGTCTTTAAGACAGAGATAGATGAGCTCTTGATTAATAAGGGGATCAGGGGTTATGTGAAAAAGACAGGAGAATGGGGATGAGAAAAATATCAGCCATGAACAAATGGCGGAGCAGACTCAATGGGCCGAGTGGCCTAATTCTGCTCCTATGTCTCATGGGCTTATAGTATGAGCTCTACTCCAGCCAAGACCTCAATGTTGACTCTGAGTCGTTTAGTTGACCATTTTTCTTCTCTGCTTCCCACAGTTAACTTGTTGGCAATTGCGATCCTGGCTCGGGGGAAGTGCGGACTCTCCAAGTGCGTCACGAGTTACTTGGTGGCCATGTCGATGGCGGATCTCATGGTGATTGTCTGTAATGTGATATTGCGTCGGATTGTTGCACTTTATTGGCAGCTCTCTTTCCTGTACTACACTGCTGTGTGCAAGTTCGTGCTATTCCTCTCCTCCACCGCCGTGGACATTTCTGTCTGGATGACGGTTGCTTTTACATGTGACCGTTGTGTGGCCATCTGTTGTCAGAAACTGAAAACAAAATATTGCACCAAGAAAATGGCTGTTGTGGTTATCATCACTTTGAGCGTACTGTTCTGTTTGAAGAACATCCCCTGGCCTTTCTTGTATATTTCTCTTGCTGTAGTCAACAACATACCGCGGGGCTGCCTTTTGTCCACACGGTTTTATCTTCAGTCCCCATGGATAGAGTTTTCTTGGATTGAACAGCTGCTAACCCCCTTGCTTCCATTCTTTTTGGTTTTATTCTTTAACATTCTCACCGTCAGACGTATTTTAGTTGCCAGTCAAGCCCGACGGAGCCTCCGTGACCACCACCATGGTGGGAAAGACGAGGACCCTGAGATGAAGAATCGCAAAAGGTCCATCATTTTGCTCTTTGCAATATCCAGCACTTTCATCCTGCTCTGGGTAACAACAGTCAGCTATTTCCTGCATTGTTACATTAAAAATACCTTTGGTTACAGATCTGTAATCAATGTTTACGAAAATTTCGAACAGGCAGGCATCATGCTGCAGCTTCTGAGCTGCTGCATGAACACAATTGTTTACATGGTTACTCAGAGGAAGTTCAGACAGGAGCTCTTCAATGCCCTCTACTATCCCTTTGGTCATTTTTGCAAATGAGTTAAATGAGGGAAAAAATTGCATGAGTGAGCTCTCCCATCCACCGAGGTCACAGCTCAACTCGATATCATCATCATCACCTCAATCTACGAAAGGAACGTGGCAATGGGGGGAAATAAGATTCCCCCTGAATCTATTTGTTGTTAAAGTTAGATGAAAATTTAATTCAAGAACACCCGCTAAAAGTATAATTAGCACTGCTGCCTCACAACACGAGGGACCCGGGTTCGATTCCCAGCTAGAGTCACTGTCTGTGCAGAGTCTACACATTCTCCCTCGTGTCTGTGTGGGTTTCCTACGGGTGCTCTGGTTTCCTCCCACAGTCTGAAAGACATGTGGTTAGGTGCATTGGCCATGCTAAATTCTCCCTCAGTGTCCCTGAACAGGCGCCAGAGTGTGGAGACGAGGGGATTTTCACATTGCACTGTTAATGTAAGCCTACTTGTGACAATAATAAATAATCTTTAAACTTACTTAAAAAGATTCCTTATATCAGAACACTTTACAATTGTGTCCTTAGAGAAATTATGCCCCAATTAACAGAGCATAAGTGAGTCATTGGTTTTCTTTTTTCTCTGTGAAAGGAGCAGACAATATTTAAGGGGCTAATTCTTATTTTTTTATCGAATCCCTACAATGCAGAAGAGGCCAATCAGCCCATTGGGTCTGCACTGACTCTCTGACTGAGTATCTTACCCTGCCCTATCCCCGTAACCCCACACATTTAGCACGGCAAACCCATCTAGCCTACACATCCTAGGACAATACGGGGCAATTTAGCATGGCCAATCCACCTAACCTGCACATCTTGGGACACTAAGGGGCAATTTAGCACGGCCAACCCACCTAACCTGCACATCTTTAGACACTAAGGGGCAATTTAGCATGGCCAATGCACCTAACCTGCACATCTTTAGACACTAAGGGGCAATTTAGCGTGGCCAATGCACCTAACCTGCACATTTTGGGACACTAAGGGGCAATTTTCCATGGCCAATCCACCTAACCTACACATCTTTAGACATGAAGGGGCAATTTAGCATGGCCAATTCACCTAACCTACACATCTTTGGACACTGAGGCAATTTAGCGTGACCAATCCACATAACCTACACATCTTGGGACACCTGAGGGTCAATTTAATATGGCCAATCCACCTAACCTGCACGTCATGGGATGCTAAGGGGCAATTTAGCATGGCCGATGCACCTAACCTGCACACCTTTGGAGTGTGGGAGGAAGCCGGAGCACCCGGAGGAAACCCACGCAGACACGGGGAGAACATGCAGACTCCGCACAGACAGTGACCCAAGGCCAGAATCAAACTCGGGTCTCTGGCGCTGTGAGGCAGCAGTGCTAACCATTGTGCCACTGTATTCCTTTTAGTTATTCCTGAGTCCCCTGAAATCATTCCTATAATATTGCGCCTAATATTTTACCAGTTTATTCTTATTCGGTAAACTGGGATTTGTTGATGTTGATCAAGCGAAGTGAATATTTATTTTAAAGAACATTCTAGTGCTATTTTAAACACCCATCATCTGGAATAAAAATAAAGATTAGTGGAATATCGCAGAAGTGGATTAATTCACATGATTCTTCATTTTGACAGTCGTGACGGGTTGAATGGCCTCCTTCTGTTTAGTAACAATTCTATAATTATGTAGTTTATTTATTTGTGTCACAAGTAGGCTTACATTAACACTGCAATGAAGTTACTGTAAAAATTTCCGAGTCGCCACACTCCGGCATCTGTTCGGGTACACTGAGGGAGAATTTAGCATGGCCAATGCACCCTAACCAGCACATCTTTCGGACTGTGGGAGGAAATCGGAGCACCCGGAGGGAAACCCACACAGACATGGGGAGAACGTGCAGACTCCGCACAGACAGTGACCCAAGTCGGGAATTGAACACGGGTCCCTGGCACTGTGAGGCAGCAGTGCTAACCACTGTGCCGCTGTGACCAGGTAAGGATGGCAGATTTCCTTCCCTGATGGACATTAGTGAACCAGATGGGTTTTTCCAACAATCGACAATGGTTTCATGGTCATCGATAGATTCTTAATTCGAGATTTTTATTGAATTCAAGTTTCACCATCTTCCATGGTGGGATTCGAACCCAGGTCCCAGAGCATTACCTGTCCAGATTGTCTGAATTACTAGTTCAGTGACAATATCCCTGTGCCACTGTCTCACCATTGTACAAGATGTGGTGGCACAGTGGTTAGCACTGCTGCCTCACAATGCCAGAGACCCGGATTCAATTCCAGCCTCAGGTCACTGCCTGTGCGGAGTTTGTACGTTCTCCCCGTCTCTGCGTGGATTTCCTCCGGATGCTCCGGGTTTCTCCCACAGTCCAAAAGACGTGCCGGTTAGATACCTTGGCCATGCTGAATTGACCCTTGGTATCAGGGACTAGCTGGGGTAAATGCATTGGGTTATGGGGGTGGGGGCTGGGTGGGATTGTGGTCGGTGCAGACTCGATGGGCCGAATGGCCTCCCTCTGCACTGTAGGGATTCTAAGATGATTCCTGCCACTCCTCTTGCTTGAAGCAATTGTCCACCCCACATCTGTCCTTGTGGTCTAACCTTTTCCTGTTTTAAGGCACCTCCTCATGCTGGATCTGATGCTTCTTCTTACTACAGCCACCAGTATTCCCCCTCCTGTTTCATATTTGTTTTTATTGAGCTCCTTTCACCGTGCCTTACGCTCGGGGTCAGGGGCTTTGGATCAAACCTCTTCTCGATCATTTTGCCAATGAGTTTTTATTTGTTGTGATCGACTATAGTCCACACTATGGACCCTTCTGGTCCCCACTTGAAATCATCTATCTTTTCACTACCTTCTCCCTTTGGTGGAGTCATGATTACTCTGTACGTGGCTTCCCGATTCACTTTGTCCAAATTTCCTGCCTGGTTTGCAAGGTCCCCCCCACCTCGCCTATCCTTCCAGATATTCTGCTAGGCCTGAGAGATACCCCGTCCCTCACTGCTCTAGATATATGCGAGTTCCTCGCTCGCATTGCTTGCTAGGTTTCCCCCTTCGCCTATCCTATCTTAAAAGGGATTGATATAGAGTAAACCTAGACCAAATGTTTCCCTCTTATGGGGCAATCTAGAACAAGAGGTCACAGGTCTAGGTTGAGAGCCGTTAGATTTAAAACTGAGATGAGGAGGAACTACCTTCTCGCAGAGGGTGGTGAATTTGTGGAACTTGCTGTCCCATAGCGCGATGGAGTCTGAATCATTGAATGGTTTCAAGAAGGAGATAGGTATATTTCCGATTTTAAAAACAGGTGGGAGAGGAACAGGTGGGGAGGTAGATTTGAAACCAGGGAGAGATCAGTCATGATCTGATTGAGTGGTGGAGTGGACTCAAAGGGCTGAATTTGCCTCCTCCCGCTCCTAATTCTTACGTTCCTATGTTCCTATCCTTTTGGATATTCTGTGAGGCATGAGAGACTCCCCGCCCCTCCCTGCTCTAGATTTGCGTGAGTTCCCTTCTCTTCATCGCTATTATCCCGAGAGTTCTTCCTGATTCCGTCCCGCCCATGGTCTGATTTTCCTCCCTTGATTCCTTGGTACCGCAACTCACGTCCGACAATTAGCTAGATGGCAGTCTCCCCTAACTACAGGTGGTAAAATAAATGTGCTCATCCAGTTAGGAGCCACATAGTCGGTTTCCATCCAGTGTAGTACCCTGCTCGCAGCGGCAATTGTTAGAGGGTTTAATAGAGATTAAACCTTCAGACGTGAGTGGACTGTAAGAAGGCGAATTTATTCAAGCTTTTACCACATGCATGTGGGAGAGGCCATTTCAAGTCAAGCTCTGTACTCGTTGGAGTTGAGAAGGATGAGACGAGGATCTTATTGACACTTACAGGATAAAGCGAGGCCTGGAAAGAGTGGACGTGGAGAGGATGTTCCATGAGTAGGAAAAACTAGAACCAGAGGGCACAACCTGAGGCGAAAGGGACGTTCCTTTAAAACAGAGATGAGGAGGAATTTCTTCAGCCACAGAGTGGTGAATCTGTGGAACACTTTGCCGCAGAAGGCTGTGGAAGGCAGGTCATTGAGTGTCGTTAAGACAGAGATAGATAGGTTCTCGATTAATAAGGGGATCAGAGGTTATGGGGAAAAGGCAGGAGACTGGGGATGAGAAAAATATCAGCCATGATTGAATGGCGGAGCAGGCACGATGGTCGAGTGGCCTACTTCTGCTCCTATGTCTTATGGTCTCATGGTCTTATATTAAATTTGATGATCAGCCATGATCAAATTGAATGGGCGGAGCAGGCTCGAAGGGCCAAACGGCCTACTCCTGCTTCTAGTTTCTATGTTTCTCCATCTTGAGACTTAGACCAAACTCAGGTCAGTGCCCTGGTCTCTGTGGTCTGTCCTGTTACTTGTGGTTTTATCAGAACATCTGCTCTTGTGATAATTTTAAATGTTTGTCTTCATCACCTACTGACTGGTCCTTACACCTCTCCTTGAGTCAATGTCAAACCGTGTGATTGTCTGGAACTATACATAGATCACTGTTAATTGTTCTTTTTCATGGTCTCACAGCTAATTTAGCATAATTGCACATTTATTTCATTATATGGATATATCCTCCTCATATCTCTCTCTCGTCCATGTTGTACTGTGCCAGGATCAAGGCAAAATATTGTGGATACTGGAATCTGAAACAAAAACAAAAATTCTGCACAAACTCAGCAGCTCTGCATTTTGGTAGATTGAACCAGGGCAGGATTTACTCAGTTAATGGTAGCGCATTGGGGAGAGTTATAGAACAAAGAGATCCAGGGGTACAGGTTCATAGCTTCTTGAAAGTGGAGTCACAGGTGGACAGGGTGGTGAAGAAGGCATTCGGCATGCTTGGTTTCATTGGTCAGAACATTGAATACAGGAGTTGGGACGTCTTACTGAGGTTTTACAAGACATTGGTAAGGCCACACTTGGAATACTGTGTACAGTTGCGGTCACCCTATTATAGAAAGGATATTATTAAACTAGAAAGAGTGCAGAAAAGATTTACTTGGATGCTACTGGGACTTGATGGTTTGAGTAAAAAGGAGAGGCTGGATAGACTGGGACTTTTTTCCCTGAAACGTAGGGGGCTTAGGGGTGATTTCATAGAGGTCTATAGAGTCATAAAGTCAGAGAGGTTTACAGCATGGAAACAGGCCCTTCGGCCCAACTTGTCCATCCGCCCTTTTTTTAAAAAAAACCCCTAAGCTAATCCCAATTGCCCGCATTTGGCCCATATCTCTCTATACCCATCTGACCCATGTAACTGTCTAAATGCTTTTTAAAAGACAAAATTGTACCCGCCTCTACTACGACCTCTGGCAGCTTGTTTCAGACACTCACCACCCTCTGTGTGAAAAAATTGCCCCTCGGGACACTTTTGTATCTCTCCCCTCTCACCTTAAACCTATGCCGTCTAGTTTTAGACTCCCCTACCTTTGGGAAAAGCTATTGGCTATCTAGCTGATCTATGCCCCTCATTATTTTATAGACTTCTATAAAATCATCCCTCAGCCTCCTACACTCCAGAGAAAAAAGTCCCAGTCTATCCAGCCTCTCCTTATAACTCAAACCATCAACTCCCAGGAGCATCCAAGTAAATCTTTTCTGCACTCTTTCTAGTTTAATAATATCCTTTCTATAATAGGGTGACCAGAATTGCACACAGTATTCCAAGTGTGCCACAGTATTCAAAGAAGTGTATCTATAAAATAATGAGAGGCATAAATCAGCTAGATAGTCAACATCTTTTCCCAAAGGTAGGGGAGTCTAAAACGAGAGGGCATAGGTTTAAGGTGAGGGGGGAGAGATACAAAGGGCCCAGAGGGGCAATTTTTTCACTCAGAGGGTGGTGAGTGTCTGGAACAAGCTGCCAGAAGTAGTAGTAGAGGTGGGTACAATTTTGTCTTTTGAAAAGCATTTAGACAGTTCCATGGGTAAGATGTCTATAGAGGGATAAGGGCCAAACGCGGGCAGTTGGGACTAGCTTAGTGGTTAAAAAAGGGCGGCAGGGACAAGTTGGAGTGAAGGGCCTGCTTCAATGCTGTAAACCTCTGTGACAGCATCTGTGGAGAGAGAATAGAGCCAACGTTTCGAGTCTGGGTGACCCTTCGTCAGAGCTGAGAATCCAGACTCGAAACGTTGGCTCTATTCTCTCTCCACAGATGCTGTCAGACCTGCTGAGTTTCTCCAGCATTTTCTGTTTTTGAACCATGCTACCAGCATTCTGTTTTTTTTCCTTATGCGCTCTCTACCTTACCCAGCTTCACGGGCGGCACGGTGGCACAGTGGTTAGCACTGCTGCCTCACAGCGCCAGCGACCCGGGTTCAATTCCCGGCTTGGGTCACTGTCTGTGTGGAGTCTGCACGTTCTCCCCGTGTCTGCGTGGGTTTCCTCTGAGTGCTCCGGTTTCCTCCCACAGTCCAAAGATGTGTGGGTTAGGTGGATTGGCCATGTTGAAAAATTTGACCCTCGTGTCAGGTGGATTAGCAGGGCAAATATGTGGGGTTACGGGAATAGGGCCTGGGTGGAATTGTGGTCGGTGCAGATTTTGATGGGCTGAATGGCCTCCTTCTGCAGTGTAGGGATTCTATGATTCACAGCGCAAGAAGCAGGCGTCGGCTCTGAGAATTTCAAAGATGAAGATCTCGACACTCTTCTCCACGGGGGTTGGGGGTGAAGTGTTACTGGGTTGTCGGTAAGTGTAAGATTCCCAGAACAGGCTGCAGCTCGGTGTAAAGTGAGCTGCTATCTGCTCAGTCCACCTTGCAGATAGAGCACCGACCCACCTCACAGTAATGTGACTGTCGCGGTGTTTGCAGAGTTGTGAGAAATCTTTTCATTTACATTCGTGCTAAAAATTTTAAATGTAACAGATATTGCCTGTGGGGTGGGGGGGGGGGTGGGGACGGGGAGGTTTAAATATCAGATAAGATAAAAAGATAATAGTCCATTGCCATTGGAGACACACCTCACTGTATGTGTATAAAGATTTCTTCTCTGCACCCCGCGGGGCTCAGGTGTGAGATTCCGATGACACCCCGTCTCCAAACCAGACAACATGTCCCCCCTCACCTGCAGAGAAATGCAAAGTGAAGTATTTATTTTGCACGACTCATCCAGAGTAAGGTTGGCCCAAAGTGCCCAAGATGGTTCATTGTCCCGGGAAGAGGGGGGGTGGTCGTGTTCTCTCGTAGTGTATGAAGGGAGTCCCAGGCAGCTGATGGGCATGTCTTTGGCGGAAGAGAGATCAGGGGAGTCATAGAGTCATGGAGCAATACAGCACGGAAACAGGCCCTTCGGCCCAACTGGTCCATGCCAACAATGGTCACCAGTTCGTCCGAATTGCCTGCGTTTATCCCTCTAATCTCTTCCCATCCATGTACTTATCCAAATGCTTTTTAAATGTTGCTATTGAACCCGCCTCAATCACTTTCTCTGGCATCTGATTCCAGAAACGTACCACCCTCTGCGTGAAGAAGTTGCCCCTCAGGTCCCTTTTAAATCGTTCCCCTCTCATCTTAAACCTATGACCTCTAGTTTTTAATTCCCCTTCACCGAGAAAAAGACTATGTGTGTTCACCCTACCTATGGCCCTCATGATTTTATTCACCTCTGTAAGGTCACCCCTCATTCTCCTACGTTCCAAGGAATAAAGCCCTCGCCTGGCCAACCTCTCCCTATAACTCAGGCCCACTAGTCCTGGCAACATCCTCGCAAATCTTTGCACTCTTTCCAGTTTATTAATGTCGTTCCTATAACACGGTGATCAAAATTGTACAAAATGCTCCAAGTGCAGCCTCCCCAATGACTTATGCAACTAAAGTTAAAGTTTATTTATTATTAGTCACAAGTAAGGCTTACATTAACACTACAATGTAGTTACTTTGAAATTCCCCTCGTCAGCACACTCCGGCGCCTGTTCGGGTCAATGCACCCTAACCCGCACGTCTTTCAGATTGTGGGAGGAAACCGGAGCACCCAGAGGAAACCCACGCAGACACGGGGAGAACATGCAAACTCCACATAGACAGTGACCCAAGCCAGGAATCGAACCCAGGTCCCTGGCGCTGTGAGGCAAGAGTGCTAACCACCATGCCACCCCTAACTGTAACTTAATGTCCGAACTCCTATACTCAGTGCCCTGACTGACGAAGGTCAGTGTGCTAAATGCCTTCTTCACCAACCTGTGACGCCACTTTCAATGAACTGTGTCCTTGTACTCCTAGGTCCCTCTGTTCCTCAACACTCTCCAGGTCCCTACCACTCACTGTATAAATCCTACCCTGGTTTGACATTCAAAAATGCAACACCTCACACATATCTGTATTGAAATTCATTTGCCAATCCTCGGCCCACTTTCCTAACTGATCAAGATCCCTCTGAAATTTTTGATGAACTTTTCACTGTCACCAATACCTGCTAATTTAGTATCATCCTCAAACTTACTAATGGGCTGAATGGCCTCGACTGGTGTACGTTTCTAATGAAGACTCACAGAGAAATCATAGAATCCCTACAGTGCAGAAGGAGGCCATTTAGCCCATTGAGTCTGCACCGACACTACACAGAGCATCTTATCTAAGCCCACTGCCCTATCTCCGCAACACTGCGCATAATCCCCCTAACTAACACATCTTGGGACTGTAAGGGCAATTTAGCATGGCCAATCCAGCTATCCTGCACATTGTGGGACATTAAGGGACAATTTGACTGTCTGACTGGAGTGCTTTTGGAGTGGGATGAACACAGGGAGTTCTCAGGAGGTAATTAGTCATTAAATTTGCTTTCAGGGTGAGCTTAATTATTTCTTATTTGGAAAGTTGAAAGCTGCACTTTAGTGCATTTCTGCAACAGGAAACAGCTGACTCAGCTCTCAACTGAACTTGGCTGATTGTTTGTACAACTAGTTAAAACCAGTCCCAGGGCCTTGTAAGTTGTGCCTATAAAAACAGAGGTCTCCGCGTGCTGTCTTACTGAGAGCAGTGCTTTTTGAGTTGGATGAACATGGAGTTAGGTGAAACAGGCAGCAGAGGTGATAAGTGAGAGTGCTGATTGGGAAGTTTGGTTCTTTTTGCTCTTTGCATTGTAGTTGTTGTTCACTATTCTTGTGTTTCTGTGTAATTTCTGTGGTTTATAGTTTGAAAAGGATATACTTGGTAGTAACAAGGAGCAGGAAGAAGGGTGTTGGAAAATTGTATATATCTAAAACAACATCTTTCAAAAGTTTAATTTAAAGGGGGAAAACATGACAGGAGAGCTCCAAGCTGTGGTTTGCTCCTCTTGCTCCATGTGGTAGGTTGGGGACAGTTCCAGTCCTCTGGGTCAGCATATGTGTGGGAAGTGTCTCAAGCTACAGCTCCTGGAAACTTGAGTTTCAGAGCTGGAGCAGTAGCTGGAGACACTATGGAACATCTGTGAGTCAGAGTATTGTGGATAGCACGTATAGAGAGTTGGTCACACTGCAGGCTGAGACTCTGCAGGCAGGAGGAGAATGGGTGACTGCCAGACAGAGTAAGAGAGATAGGCAAGTAGTGCAGGAATCTCCTGTGACCATTCCCCTGCAGAGCAGATATGCTGTTGAGGGGAATGACCTCTCTGGGGAAACCAGCAGCAGCCAAACTCATTGCACCATGGTTGGTTCTGCTGCAGAGGGGAGGGGTAAGAAGTGTGCTAGTGCAATAGTTATAGGGGATTCAATTGTAAGGGGAATAGACAGGTGTTTCTGTGGCTGCAAATGAGACTCCAGGATGGTATGTTGCCTCCCTGGTGCTCTGGTCAAGGATGTCTTGGAGTGGCTGCAGGACATTCTGAAGGGGGAGGGCGAACAGCCAGTGGCCGGAGTACATGTTGGTACAAGTGACATGGGTAAAAAACAGGATGAGGTCCTAAAAGCAGAATACAGGGTGCTAGGAAGCAAGTTAAGAAATCGGACCTCAAAGTCAGTGATCTGAGGATTACTACCAGTACCATGTGCTAGTCAGAGTAGAAATGAGTATATATCGGATAAATACGTGGCTGAAGAGATGGTGTCAGGGGGAGGGTTTCAGATTTCTGGGGGAGGTGGGACCTGTACAAATTGGATGGGTTACACCTGGGCAGGACTGATGTCTGAGGTATGTTTGTTAGTGGTTGGGGAGGGTTTAAACTAATATGCCAGGGGGATGGGAACCTACGTAAAGAGGGAACAAGGACAAAATGTGGGGAGAAGGTTCCAACCACATCAAAAATCAGGAAAAAAGTTAAAAGTAAGGAGAACTCCGGAGATGTTAATGGAAGTGTTAGAATTCAAAAGAAAGTACAAAAACTAGCATATGGGCACTTTATCCGAATGCTTGTAGCATTCGAAACAAGGTAAATGAGTTGACAGCACAAATCATTGTGAACGAGTATGATTTGGTGGCCATTACAGAGACATGGTTGCAGGATGGTCACGACTGGGAGTTGAATATCAAACTGTTTGGAGGGACCGACAGGAAGGTAAGGGAGGTGGTGTAGCTCTGATATTTAAGGATATCAGGGCAGTAGTGAGAGATGATATAGGTTCTATTGGGGGGAAAAAAAGTTGAATCCATTTGGGTGGAAATTAGAAATAGTAAGGAGAAAAAGTCACTGATGGGTGCAGTCTATAGCCCACCAAATAATGACATAATGGGGCAAGAAATAACTGATGTATGTAAAAATGGTACAGCAATTATCATGGGGGATTTTAATCTACATATCAATTGGTCAAACCAGGTCAGTCAAGGCAATCTTGAGGAGTTCACAGAATGTATCTGCGATGGCTTCCTTGAACAGTATGTAATGGAACTGACAAGGGAGCAAGCTATCCTAGATCTGGTCCTGTGTAATGAGATGGGAATAATTAATCTTGCAGTTAGGGATCCTCTTGGAAGCGATCACAGTATGGCTGAATTTAAAATATAGATGGAGCGTGAGAAGGTAAAATCCAATACCCAGTGTTTTGTGCTTAAACAACAGACCTCAAAGGGATGAGGGAAGAGTTGGTTAAGGTAGACTGGGAGCAAAAACTTTATGGTGGAACAATGGAGGACTTTCAAAGCGATCTTTCAGTGCTCCGCAAAAGTATATACCAGTGATAAGGAAGGACTGTAGAAAGAGATAATCAGCCATGGATATCTAAGGAAATAAAGGAGGGTTTCAAATTGAAAGAAAATGCATACAAAGTGGCAAAGATTAGTGGGAACCGAGAGGATTGGGAAATTGTTAAAGGTCAGCAGAAAGCCACAAAAAAAACCTAGAAAGAAAGGCAAGATGGATTATGAGAGTAAACTAGCTCAGAATATAAAAACAGAGCAAAAGTTTCTACAAATATATAAAACAAAAGTGGCTAAAGTAAACATTCTTCCTTTAGAGGACAAGGGGGATGTAATATCTGGCAATGAGAAAATAGCTGAGGCATTGAACAGGTATTTTGTCGGTCTTCACAGTGGAAGACACAAATAACATGCCAAAAATTGATGGCAGGTGAGAACTAGAAACTATCATTATCACAAAAGAGGTAGTGTTGGGCAAGATAATGGGTCTAAAGGAAGACTAGTCTCCTGGTCCTGATGGAATGCATCCCAGGGTACTAAGAGATGGTAGGAGAAATAGCAAATGCACAAGTGGTAATTTACCAAAATTCACTGCACTCTGGGGTGTTTCCTGCAGTTTGGAAAACAGCAAATGTAACGCCACTGTTTAAAAAAGGTAGACAAAAGGCAGGTAACTATAGGCCGGTTAGCTTAACTTCTGTAGTAGGGAAAATGCTTGAATCCATCATCAAGGAAGAAATAGTGAGACATCTGGATATAAATTGTCCCATTGGTAAGATGCGGCATGGGTTCATGAAGGGCAGGTCATGTTTGACTAATTTAGTGGAATTCTTTGAGAACATTACATGTGCAGTGGACAATGGGGAACCTGTGGATGTGGTGTATGTATCTGGGTTTCCAGAAGGCATTTGACAAGGTGCTGCACCAAAGACTGCTACATAATATAAAGGTGCACAGTTACAGGTAATGTATTAGCATGGATAGAGGATTGGTTAACTGACAGAGCAAAGAGTGGGGGTAAATGGGTGTTTTTCTAGTTGGTGACTCATGGTGTGCCTCAGGGATCAGTGTTGGGACTGCAATTGTTTATGATTTACATAGATGATTTGGGGTTGGGGACCAAGTCTAGTGTCAAAATTCGCAGATGACACTAAGATGGTGGAAGAGCAAAGTGTACAGAGGATGCTGAAAGTCTGCAAAGGGGTATAGATAATCTAAGTGAGTGGGCGAGGGTCTGGCAGATGGGAGTACAATGTTGGTAAATGTGAAGTCATCCATTTTGGTAGGAATAACAGCAAAATGGACTATTATTTAAATGGTAAAAAATTGCAGCATGCTGCTGTGCAGAGGAACCTGGGTGTCCTTGTGCAGGAATCTCAAGGAGTTGGTTTGCAGGTGCAGCAGGTAATTAAGAAGGCAAATGGAATTTTGTCCTTCATTGCGAGAGGGATGGAGTTTAAAAACAGCGAGATTATGTTGCAGCTGTATAAGGTGCTGGTGAGGCCACACCTGGGGTACTGTGTACAGTTTTGGTCTCCTGACTTGAGAAAGGATATACTGACACTGGAGGGGTGCAGAGGAGATTCACTAGGTTGACTATGGAGTTGTGGGTTGGCTTATGAGGAGAGACTGAGTAGACTGGGGCTATACTCATTGGAATTCAGAAGAATGAGGGGAGATCTTATCGAAGTAGGGAGGTTATTTCCACTGGCTGGTGAAACTAGAACTAGGGGGCATTGCCTCAAAATAAGGGGAAGCAGATGTAGGACTGAGTTCAGGAGGAACGTCACAAAGGGTTGTGAATCTGTGGAATTCCCTGCCCAGTGAAGCAGTTGAGGCTACCTCATTGAATGTTTTTAAGGCAAGGATAGATAAATTTTTGAACAGTAAAGGAATTGAGGGTTATGGTGAGCAGGTGGGTAAGTGGAGCTGAGTCCACAAAGATCAGCTGTGATCTTACTGAATGGCAGAGCAGGCTCGAGGTGCCAGATGGCTCCTAGTTCTGTAATTTAGCATGGCTAATCCACCTAACTTGCACATCTATAATATGGGAGGAAACTGGAGCACCCGGAAGAAACCTGGGGAGAACATGCAAACTCCACACAGTGACCTGTGGCTGGAATTGAACCCTGAGGCAGCAGTGCTAACCACTGCCACCGTGCTGCCCCTGTGGGTTTTAAGAATCTACAGCTGCGATTCTCCCATTGCGACCTGCAACTTTTCTGGCAGGTTGCTGTGGGAGACGTGCGTCTGCAGCCTTGTTCTGGGATTTGCGCATGTGCCGGGAATGCATGCGCATAAGAACATAAGAACATAAGAAATAGGAGCAGGAGTAGGCCATCTAGCCCCTCGAGCCTGCCCCGCCATTCAATAAGATCATGGCTGATCTGACGTGGATCAGTACCACTTACCCGCCTGATCCCCATAACCCTTAATTCCCTTACCGATCAGGAATCCATCCATCCGCGCTTTAAACATATTCAGCGAGGTAGCCTCCACCACCTCAGTGGGCAGAGAATTCCAGAGATTCACCACCCTCTGGGAGAAGAAGTTCCTCCTCAACTCTGTCCTAAACCGACCCCCCTTTATTTTGAGGCTGTGTCCTCTAGTTTTAACTTCCTTACTAAGTGGAAAGAATCTCTCCGCCTCCACCCTATCCAGCCCCCGCATTATCTTATAAGTCTCCATAAGATCCCCCCTCATCCTTCTAAACTCCAACGAGTACAAACCCAATCTCCTCAGCCTCTCCTCATAATCCAAACCCCTCATCTCCGGTATCAACCTGGTGAACCTTCTCTGCACTCCCTCCAATGCCAATATATCCTTCCTCATATAAGGGGACCAATACTGCACACAGTATTCCAGCTGCGGCCTCACCAATGCCCTGTACAGGTGCATCAAGACATCCCTGCTTTTATATTCTATCCCCTTCGCAATATAGGCCAACATCCCATTTGCCTTCTTGATCACCTGTTGTACCTGCAGACTGGGCTTTTGCGTCTCATGCACAAGGACCCCCAGGTCCCTTTGCACGGTAGCATGTTTTAATTTGTTTCCATTGAGATAGTAATCCCATTTGTTATTATTTCCTCCAAAGTGTATAACCTCGCATTTCTCAACGTTATACTCCATTTGCCATATCCTCGCCCACTCACTCAGCCTGTCCAAATCTCTCTGCAGATCTTCTCCGTCCTCCACACGATTCACTTTTCCACTTATCTTTGTGTCGTCTGCAAACTTCGTTACCCTACACTCCGTCCCCTCCTCCAGATCATCTATATAAATGGTAAATAGTTGCGGCCCGAGTACCGATCCCTGCGGCACGCCACTAGTTACCTTCCTCCAACCGGAAAAACACCCATTTATTCCGACTCTTTGCTTCCTGTCGGATAGCCAGTCCCCAATCCACTTTAACACACTACCCCCAACTCCGTGTGCCCTAATCTTCTTCAGTAGCCTTTTATGGGGCACCTTATCAAACGCCTTTTGGAAATCCAAAAACACCGCATCCACCGGTTCTCCTCCATCAACCGCCCTAGTCACATCTTCATAAAAATCCAACATGTTCGTCAAGCACGACTTTCCCCTCATGAATCCATGCTGCGTCTGATTGATCGAACCATTTCTATCCAGATGCCCTGCTATCTCCTCTTTAATAATGGATTCCAGCATTTTCCCTACTACAGACGTTAAGCTGACCGGGGGGCCGCCTTTTGTCTCCTTCCTTTTTTAAACAGCGGCGTAACATTAGCCGTTTTCCAATCAACCGGCATCTCTGAGCTGGAGAACAGTCACCAGTCAGACCACGCTGGAAATTGGCAGGAAAGCGGGTAAGTCATTTGAAACTTTTTTGCATGTATTTGAAATGTTTATTAGCTCATTATCAGGAACTTTCAGGTCCTGATTGCGTCTCCCACCCTGCCAGGAATACTTCATTTCCGGTGGGGTTCAGATGAGCTCCCCACATTCAGGGAGCTCGTGGGAGACCCTGCCAGAATGAAGGGGGTCAATCGGGGCCCAACAGGGGGGTCAGGTGGTGGAGGGGTGGTGCCCTCTGGACAAGGGCACCTTTGCACTGGTCCTGGGGCAGTGCCAAGGGGGGGTGGGGCTTATGTTTGGGGCAATCGGTGGGGGTGCAGGGTCCTGCTGCCACTCTGCATGGGGATAGAGGGAGGGCAGCAATTGGGACAGGCTGGTTGTTGGGGAGTGGTCTACCAGGTGGTGGGGGCTGCCCCTGGGGTGGGTCTGATGTGGGGGGGCATGGGAGGGAGTCTGTCAGGGGGTGGAGGATTGCCACTGCTGGTGGGGCTGGGCTGGACATTGGGGTGCACTGGGGCTGGCCCAGGAATTGTGAGGGCTGTAATTTTGGGAGTGGGGGGGGTGGGTGGAGGGGCAGCACTGGAGGTCCCGGGCTGTCCAGCAAACAGTCTGACAGATCGGGGCCACTGCACATGTGCAGAGTTCCAGAACGATCAGACTCTGACACAAATAGGCCCCACCCCCTGGGCTTTTAATGAGGTTCACAACTGGAACCTCTGCAGAGGTCCCAGAGTGTGGAGATTCAGGTAAGAAGCTAAACTGACCCAACAGTTGGGGTTTAGAACAGTTTTCCCACCAATTCAGTGCTTTTGGAAGAATCGCGGCCTACATTTCTTCTGCTTTCCCCCTCAGGTTATGGTCCAGGACCTGATCATGAGGGAGCCAGAGGGAAAAGTGAGGGGTTCGGGGAGGGTAATAGACAAGAAGGGAGTTGGAAAGAGTAGCAGACAGGGTGCAGAGAGAAAGATTGAGGTGGGGAAACGGTGTGACAGAAATATTGTGGGAGCAAATGGACAAGGGGAAATGAAGGGTAGGGAGATATGTTTAAAGCGCGGATGGATGGATTCCTGATCGGTAAGGGAATTAAGGGTTATGGGGATCAGGCAGGTAAGTGGTACTGATCCACGTCAGATCAGCCATGATCTTATTGAATGGCGGGGCAGGCTCGAGAGGCTAGATGGCCTACTCCTGCTCCTATTTCTTATGTTCTTATGAGAGAGATAGAATGGAGGGGCCAGTGAGGGAGAGATTAAGGATGAGTGCAAGAGAGTTGGACAGTGAGCAACTGATATAGAAAAAGGATCAATAAGTGATAGACACTGGGTGCTGGTTCAGAATAATTTCCTCTGTTTGGCAAATACAAATTCAAAATTGTTCAATGTATCACAGCATTGGTTGTTAACTCTGAAAACGGAAATGTGTTTGATCTTTTCACCTCCGAAGCTGACACTCGGCTGCAGTTTCCTGCTTCATTAAAGACTCGCTGATGTCTCCACACAGTGCAGACCCTGCTGAAGAGTTAGAAACTGCAACATGGATGGGAAATGCAGCCTGGATCAGAGTGAGGACACTGACCAGAGTCCAGAAACTAGGAATGGACCCACATCAGAATGAGGACAGTGTGGAGGAAGCTCAAAGCAGTTGAGATAGTCCCATTGGGCAATTCTGAAGATGAGGATGAATGAAATTTCTTCAGGATCTTCCTTGTTGTTGATAGTTTGGGAGGCTGCAGAATCCATCAGCAAGTGAAGAACTAACAAGCCCAAGGTTTAAAAACAAAACACCGTATAACTTCACCAGTGTGGGGTGTTGAGGTTGGTTAAATATGAATTTAAAGAAATTGGGAACATGTGTTTTGAATTGTGACCAGCAATTGTATAGATTCCTGCTAATTATGCTGGAAAGGAGGTTACATCAGTACCTGGCTGCCAATCCAGAGAAGAAATATGATCACGATCACTTCGTTGTCTTGCATCTGGGGTTTAAGCTGGGACAGAGACTGGAAAAGGCAACTCTAAACTGGGATTTTGATGGGACAGCACGACCTGATTCCAGCAAGCGGATGGACTTTATAACCCATTGAGTTTTCAGAATCCGAGGCAGTTCCCAGTCTCTGCCAGCCTCTGACACCTGCAGAGCATTACAAACAACTCCAACCGTCTCCCTTCATTGATGGAGAACTTTAGAAATACAAACAAGAAAACAGCTGAGAAATTCATTCAATTGAAAATGTCTGCAATTAAACTGCTCTGACTGGGAAATAACTGGTAAAACCCATCGGGGTTCACTAATGTCCTTTGGGGAAGGAAATCTGCTGTCCTTACCTGGTCTGGCCGACATGTGACTCCAGAGCCACAGCAATGTGGGTGAATCTAATTGTTCTCTGAAATGGCCTCACAATTAGTATAGAGGTGGGTAATAAATATTGTTCTTTGCAGTGATCACAGCCTGGTAATTTTTTTTAAAGTCCCAAAGATTTGGGTGGCACAGTGGGTTAGCACTGCTGCTTCACAGCATCAGGGACCCTGGGTTCGATTCCCAGCTTGGGTCGCTGTCTGTGGAGTTTGCACGTTCTCCCTGTGTCTGCATGGGTTTCAATTTCCTCCCACACTCCAAAGGTGTGCAGGTTAGGTTGATTGGCCATGCTAAATTGCCCCTTAGTGTCTAAAGATGTGCAGGTTAGGCCTCTTTTGGGGCAAACCAAATAAACCAACTCAAATTAACTCCATAAAGTAAAAGGGGCAACGCCCCAAAAAGGAGGGGGAACAGCCTGAACAGAAGCACAGAGGAAACTTAAAGCATCAAATCATAATATGATTACCAGGGCCTATAATGCACCCCAGCCCCTGCGGTGCCCAACAAGTGCGGAAGGTGTCAACTGCACCCATGGACACCGTATGCTCCCTCGCCAGGGACACCTGGCTGCAAACATAGCTGCGGTAGAGGAGCAGACAGTCAGGATGGACGGCCCCCTTGATCGCCTGCTGCATGGACCTGGTAATGGCAAGTTTCACCAGGCCCAGGAGCAGGTTCACCAGGAGGTTGCCATCCTGACCCACCCCTCTCTGCACGAGGTGCCTGTAGATCAGGAGCGTGGGACTGAAGTGCAAACAAAACATCAGTAAAAGGTTCTTTAGGAAAACAAAGGGGGTGCAACCTAAAATACAGAATGTACACATGGTCCATGGACTCCAAGGCCACAGAAGGGGCCATCTTGAGAGCCCGTGAGACTGCGAAACCTACAGTTGTATGGATCTGCTGCATGCATCACCCTCCAGCCCAGGTCCGCAAGATAATTGGGGAGATCCCTGGCAGCAACAAGGCCTGCCAAGGTGTATCCGGGTGACAGGTGAGGATGCGGTAGTGGAAGGTGTGCAGCAGCAGTCCATACAGGAAACACCTCCGCACGGTGGAAAAAGGCACGGAGGACATTTCTGTGAGGTGGCACATGCTGTGGGGCACCTGACCCAGGAGGGGTGGCATAGGTTTTGGGCCTATGTGGAATTCCATCCGAACAGGGGAACACTCAGGGCGAGATCCCACCGCATGAATGCACTGCCTCAATCATGTGTACATTCAGGGCTGAGCACAACCGTCCTAAGATCTTGGATGGCTTTGGCCACATGCCAGATGGGCACCCCAGCACACTCAGCCAGCATGTGGGGGCACCCCAGCCCACTCCTCCGCCATCCAGCATGTCCCTGATCCTGGTCACCCCAGCATCCACAGCCCTCCACTCCATCAGGCACCTGAAGTTAAATGGCTGGAGGAGCGGATTCCTGAGCAGCGGCTCCCGTACGAGAGCTGCTACTCCTGACAGGGGAGAGCTGCGTCGCGAGGCAGCCGTGTTCCAGACAATGAGGAGGTCCTTGTAAAAGACAGGCAACCCTTGCAAGGAAGTCGAACCGCACCTCAGATTTATATGCTGCAACTGGCAGAAGAAATACATTATCAGTGCACAGCATCATGGAGGAGGCTCAACATAAAGATACCTCCTGGAGGTGGAAGGTCACTACCTGTGTGCAAAGCACACGAGACCTTGACTGCCCTCAAGCGGGAGATGCAGAACAGTGGCAGAGGCCCAGTGCAGTCGGTTGTCCCAGAAGAACCGCACAAGGGTTTTCTGGATATCAATGACAAAGCCAGGGGGAGGGGTCAAAGGGACCAGCCAGTACCACAACATGGAGGTGAGCAGCTGGCTTATGACAAGAACTCATGCCCTGTCGGAGCAGTTCTGTCCAGTGTTTCAAGTGGGTGGAGACTTTGGCCTCCAGCTCCTGCCAGTTTGCTGGCCAGGATTCCTTGGCTGGGCAGAGATGGGCCCCCAAGTAGAGGAGGTTGGTCCTGCTCCTCCGGAAGGGGCTCCGTCTCCCATGGACCGATCTGGAGCCTTTGGCCCAGTTGATCCTGGTGGAGGACACGGCTGAGTACACCGCCTGGCATTCTTGCATCCTCTGCAGGTCAGCCGGGTGTGTGAACAGGAGCACGTCATCGGCATAAGCTGACAGGACCACCCCTACGTCTGGGTCGTGCAGAGCCAAACCTGACAACCTCCCTCGAGGTGCAGGAATGGCTCCATGCATAGAATATAGTTGGCTGGACAAGGGGCAGCCCTGCCAAATGCCTCTCCCAAAGCGAAGGGGCACCATCAGGGACCAGTTAGACACTCTGCAGCAGTAATCAGATCCTTGTGTCAAAATGCATCCCGAACCCGAATGGGGTGATGGGGGCCTCAAGCCGGCAAACGCCCTCCGGGCTGACCGAGGGGTCCTCCCACAAAACTCTGGGCATCCTCACTGGACGGATTCGAAGAGAAGTCAGTGTAAAAATCTCAGGCAATGGCCCGGATGCCCTCCGAATCCAAGACTGGGGCACCGTTGTCAGCCAGCATCATAAGGAGCTGCTGCTGGTTAGCCTGTCCTTTTTCCAGTGAGTAGAAGGGGGAGCCGCAGTCCAGATCCACCTGGAACTGGAGCCGTGACCTCACATACACACAACAGGACCCGATAAGTTGCAGGTCCCACAGCATGCCCTTCTCCCTGTACTCCAGCCGCAGGGCCAGATCCGCATCAGGCTGACTGAGGAGTGCCTCCAGGTCGAACACCTCCAACTCATCGAGCCTGGATTTCCGCCTCCTTGTTGACCCCCGCCCTCACGTACTCCTGACAAAGTACGGATGCGAGTCTTGCCCACATCCCACCATAGCCTCAAGGAGGGGAAGCCTCCCCACTTCATTCTCCAACCGGCCCAGAATTGACGACATGTCCAGAAAGCGCTCGTCCTCCAGCAGTGTGTTAAAGTGCCAGTACGCCACCCCCACCCCTGACAGGACAAAGTCTGCCCACATGAGGTGGTCCATGCACGGCACCTGCCGCATGGAGGCCGCCGACATGCTGGACATATGCACCCTCCATGTAAAGGCAGTCGATTCTGGACGCTCCGCCTCCAGACCCTACAAAAGTGAAGGCACTGGAGCCAGGATGGAGATGTCTCCAGACATCCACCAGGTTGTGGGTCCCGAGCAGATCCCGCAACTTCACCACCGATGGGCAACAGCACCAGGGACCAGTGCGGTCCCGTGTCTCGAGGGTACAATTGAAATCTCTTTTCCCCTCCTCCCACTGAGGATAATGCATTTGCCCCCTGTGATGAGATGAGTGGACACTTTCTCGTAGAAAGTTGTTTGCTGCGATCCAGGGGGCATAGACGTTCAGGTGAATGACCACACCCCCCTCACAGACCGTCAAGTGCAGCAACTGACTCCCAAGATCTCTGGCTGAAAACTCTGGGGCCAACAAGATAGCCACCCCGCTAGAAAGGGGTGTGAGGTGGCTCATGTAGACCCCCGCCTACCCCCTCGCCACTCTAGGAGCCATTGGGCTTCATCTCCTGGAACAGTATGGGTTTCTTGCAGGAAACACCGCATGCTTCCCGCCACGAAGGACCGAGAAGTTCTCGAACCTGCAGAGTGGATCATTGCTGCTGTTGATGTTGAGGCTGGCTATGGACACCTTCATGGCAGTAGCTTAGTGCCACTGTCACCCCTTATCTAATCGTGCGGGGGAGCACTGGCGCAAGACACGTCAGTCCACCCACCCCAAACGAGCCTGTCGAGGGAACTCCAGTGCCCGACGCTGCTCTTTTTCAGCCAGGCCTGATGCAGCCTGTGCAGACCAGACAAGCAGCATCAGGTCCAACCAATGGTTGGGGGCTAGCTGGACACTGTCAGGGCGACCAGAGTGGTCTTTGAGAGAGGCCCTGAGTTCCCCAGAGGGGATGAGGGGTGACTCGGTGGGGGGCACGAGGGAGTCCCCCCACCTCGCTCCGGGCAGACTCTAAAAGCGTCCCCATACCCAGCAGCTTACCTCGGGGCAGTCACCCTGTGACTGAGTCCCCCACTGCAGGGTGTATGGCGGCCAGCACGGAGCTGCCAACTAGCCCCAACTCTCCCCCCCCAGGATAGGCAGAAGATGGGTTCTCACCCCCCCCCCCCCCCCCCCTGCCCCCGGCTCCTCTTCCCCCGGCTCCTCTTCCCTGGGCTGTGGGTCCAAGGGCAACAGCGGTTCAGTCCCCCGCTCCGCCCCAGATGTCTGGACACGCCACAAGTCTGGAGAATCTCCCTGGATCCCAGTCAGTGGTGACCAGCATCAGAGGTTGGGATGGAGAGGGGGGGCCTTCCTCGCCACTGTCGCCCAGGGACCCAAATGTTGGGGTGTTGCTGCAGTCCCCCAGCAAGCTGAAGAACACCACCTCCAGGGAGGTGAACTCTACCGGGTGGAACGAAGCCACGGGGGCCACGCTCCTCCCCAGCCCCGGGAGTCCCGCCTGGAGGACCGCGGCAGCACATTTCTTTTTCTTGCCCCCATTCCGGGGACAAGGCGTAAAGATGGGTGGGGGCATGGCAGGGGATGGTGTGAATGGGGAGAGGGGCATGGGCACTACCACCTCTAAGCCAGAGGAGGGTGTGTGGGGAGCCCCACAGGTCTCAATTTCCACCTCCCCGCACTGCCTCTTGTTGAGGGGATGCTCCTCACACTCTGCCCCTCCCTGCCCTGCCCCTTTTGCCCTCCCATCCTGTCCCCAGGAGGTGTCAGTTGTGCCTACCCCCCCATGCCCAGACCCAGGATCCCACGCAGCCAGGCCCAGCACTCTGCTCCGGAGAGCCCACGGGCCTGGTAGATGGTGGTGGTAGGGGTTGCAGAGGTGGAAATAATCCCTGAGCCGGGTGACTGGGGTAGTGGGGGCTGGGGATCTGGTACCCCCCTTTTTCTCTTTTTTTTTACCCAGGGTCTTCTGGCCACGCAGAGACTCTGCTCCTCCCCCATCCCCCCCGCTGCAGCTGAGGGGGCAGTTGCTGCTGGCATGGCCTCCCCTTGCGGGGAGGCAGGGGGCTGTGGTACTCAGTTAGCAGGAAAAGGGGCTGCGGTGCCAGCTGCGGCCACCTTGGGTTAGAGGTTGGCAGCCTTGGAGGAGGAAGCGGGGCAGTTCTTTTTAATGTGCCCCACCTCACAGGCATGGCACCGCACACGGTCCGTGGACCAGAAGACCCGGTAGGTGACTCCCTGGAGGGGAATGCTAAAACTTCCCTCCAGGACCACCTCCTGGGCCAGGCGGACAAATACCTGGCATCGGAAAGGAGTATACATGCCAGAGGGAGGGGTCCCGAAGGCTGAGCGGGATCTGCACCACCCCGGACCTGACCTCCCCCAGTAGATGGGGGTGGGGGAGGAGGAGCTCACTGGGTACGAAGGGCGGGACGTTTGAGATTACGATCTTATGGGCGGTGGCCTCGAGAGGGTCCACCGCCAGGAACGTCCCGGCCACCATGAGCCCCTTTTCCAGGGCCTGCTCAGCCTTCAAAAAGAATACGGCCCGGCTGTACATCTTAGAGGCTGCGATAATAGCTGAGGGGCCGACAACCCCAGCCATTGCCTTGACACAGGCCTCATCGTCATGTCAGGGTGGGCGTAGCACTTGACCCCGAGCTGTTTGGTAATCAACGAAAATGGTGGCAGGGCCTTGGGAGCAGCACGAGGCTTTGCTGAGACTGCCCAGATGCATGGTAGGGCGTTTTGGTAGCAATTGAGTCCGTTGGGGGGGGAGGGGGGGGGGTTGGTTGTGGGTGAGGGGGCTCTCTGCCCAGGCGTCAGGGCGGGGTCAGAGAATGAGGGTGGGTGGGGGTTGAGGTGCTCTCTCCCCGGAGCCAGAAAGGGATGGAGGAACAAGAGGGAGGACGAGGGACAGGGCACTGAGGAGGGCCGGTGCCCCAGTCAGGAGGGGGGGGGGGGTGCCGGTGTTGGGGGCAGCAGCAATGGGTGGGGGGACTCCACGTCTTCAGCCCTCCCGGGGCAAAACAGCAATAGTCCAGGGTGTTTTTACCCCCCCCCCCCCCCCCCTTCCAGGGAGAGAGCAGCCTCCAGCGACCGGATGGCAGTTAAGTGACGACTCCACCTTCCGCTCGATTTCCAACAAGTTTTCCCCGTCACCACCGCGAACCCAAGCACTCGAAACTGAAACTCCACGCCGACCAAGGCGCTCCTCGCAGCGGCCACACCGCCAGACCCCCCACGCTGTGCTGGCTGCTCTGTGGAGTGGACGGACAATGCGGTCGGCTGGCGGAGTGGCTGCACAATCTCTCTTTCTTACTCTCTTGATCCAGCTGCGCAGAGGGTTCAATAATTCGCAAGGATGTGCAGCCTAGGTGGTTTAAAAATGCTAAATTGTCCTTTAGACACTAAAGATGTGCAGGTTAGGTGGATTGGTCATGCTCGGTCGCCCCTTCGTGTCAGATTCTCTGTTGGAGAGTTGATCTGAAAGTCGATACGTCGGGGCAGTGCAGCACTCCCTCTGCTGTATTGGGCTGACACTAGGCATTCTGTGTTGAAATATCTCGAGTGGGATTTGAACCCACTTGAAGCTGCTTACCCAGAAACAACTGAAGCTGATTAACAGTTAGGCATCTTGTTTTCAGCAAACTTAGGACATTTTGAACTAAAGTTTGAAAGATTGTTCTCATTTGGGATGTTCAGTTTCTGGTGAGCCAATCAGTTGTGTTGATTACGCAGTAATTGTGTAATCTGTCCCAATGTTGTTATAGAATTCCTACAGTGCAGAAGGAGGCCATTTGGCCCATCGAGTCTGCACCGAGCACAATCCCACCCAGGTCTTATCCCCATAACCCCACATATTTAAGCCCTCTAACCTATGCATTCCGGAACACTAAGGGGCAATTTAGCATAGCCAATCGACCGAACTCGCACACCTTTGGACGTGGGAGGAAATCAGAGCATCCGGAGGAAACCCACGGGGAGAATGTGCAAACTCCACACAGACAGTGACCCAAGCTGGGAATCAAACCCGGGTCCCTAGAGCTGTGAGACAGCAGTGCTTATCACTGTGCCACCATGCCGCTGAGTGTTTTGGGATTCTTTTTAGCGATTCCATTACCATTCTCACAAAACTATTGTCCTGTTCAAAATCACAAAGTACTTGTTATAGTTAAATTTACTATCCTCCCTGCTGTTAAACTTGAAAATAGAAACTCATCCTCAGTCAACCTATTTTTCGACAGGAATCATTTATTCAGAGTTTATGACAACTGGTATTCCAGCTTGTGAATGATTTCCCGTGATTTTTAAAAATTTGTTCATGATGTGAGTATCGCTGGCTGGACCAGTATTTATTGCCCATCTCTAAATACCCTTGAATTGAGTGGCTTGCTCGGCCATTTCAGAGGACAGTTAAGACTCAACCGTATTTGTGGGTCTGGAGTTGCATGTAGGCCAGACTGGGTGAGGATGGCAAATTTCCTTCCCTAAAGGACATCAGTGAACCAGATGGCTTTTTACGACAATCGACTCATAGTCATCATTAGATTCTTAATTCCAGATTATTTATTGAATTTAAATTTCACCCTCTGCCCTGGTGGGATTCGAACCCAGGTCCCCAGTGTTTGCCTAAATCTCTGGATTATCAGCCCAGTGACAATACCACTGGTACACTGCCTCCCTTGCACTGTAATAGGATGGTTCGACAGTGTCAAAAATAAACCTCAGTGAAGGAACAGGCTGTCTGAAGCCAGGATTATGAAACTGTGTGCAAGGAGGAGTGAGGGGACAGGGGACACACTGTCTGGGGGAGGGGGTGGGGTGTGGGGAATATTGAACAGACTGTCTTGGGGCTGGGGACACACACTCAGGGGGTGTGGGGGGTTATGGGACAGATTTTCCTGGGGCTGGGGACACTGTCTGGTGTGGAGGGGATATGGGACAGACTGTCCTGAGGCAGGAGTCACACTGACCACTGCGTCCCAAGCTGGAAAAGAGATGTTGCTGACCCTTCACCCTTGGGAATGAACAAATTCCCAAGGGAGTGGGAATAGAGGACATCACAATGGGTCTCCATGATGCCCAGATGGCATTCTATGGACATGTCACTGAATTGAAGGGGGTGGAGTAGCGGGGGTGGGGATGCTGTACACTCCTTGCTTTTCGGAGCAATGTCTTCAGGGGAATAGTGTAGCGCTGGAGACAGAGCTGTGTGTGTGTGCGGGTCTACAGCTTAAACACTGCACGCAGTGAGAAAATGGTGAAGTGAATAACTCTCCCTCAAATCCAGTAACAGAAGGGAAAGAGGATTTGATTTATTATTGTCACATGCATTAGCATACAGTGAGAAGTATTGTTTCTTGAGTGCTATACCGACAGAGCATACCGTTCATAGAAAAGGAAAGAGTGCAGAATGTAGTGTCACAGTCATAGCTGGAGTGTAGAGAAAGATCAACTTAATGCAAGGTAGATCCATTCAAAAGTCTGATGGTAGCAGGGAAGAAGCTGTTCTTGAGTCGGTTGGTACATGACCACAGACTTTTGTATCTTTTTCCCGATGGAAGAGGGAATATCCAGGCTGCGTGGGGTTCTTGATTTTGCTGGCTGCTTTTCTGAGGCAGCGGGAAGTGTAGACAGAGTCAATGGATGGGAGGCTGATTTGCCAATTCTTACAACTTTGCCGCAAGAAAGAACCAGACAATGGCGTAATGGCCCAGACAACCCGTGCTGGAGATCTGAAGAGAAACTAGTAAGGAAACTAGAGGAATGAAAGGTTTTCAGGAGGTCTGGAGTTAAAGTAGAAACCGGGAAATAGAACAGGATTCTGTTCAGGGACACCAGACAAAGCTGAAGAATAAAATTGAGAGAATATGGGTGGCACGGTGGCACAGTGGTTAGCACTGCTGCCTCACAGTGCCAGGGACCCGGGTTCGATGCTCGGGTCACTGGCTGTGGGAGTTTGCGCATTCACCCCGTGTCTGCGTGGGTTTCCTCCGGGTGCTTCGGTTTCCTCCCGCAGTCCGAAAGACACACTGGTTAGGTGCATCGGCCGTGCTAAATTCTTGCTCAGTGTCTGGTGCCGGAGTGTGGCAACTCGGGGATTTTCACAGTAATTCATTGCAGTGTTAATGTAAGCATACTTGTGACAAATAAACTTTAACTTCTTCTGGAAAACCTGAACTGGATCTTGGAATGTGGATTGCTAAGTGAATATATTGCTATGAAAGAAGATTTTGAAGTGTATTGGGAAGTGGAGTTTAGCCATTCTCACATGACAACCATCCGGGGGAATTCTGAGGAGAAATCTGCAAACATTAGCTTTGTGTATTAATGAGACGATTGTAGCTTCAAATGTACTTTGTCATTCATGTTAATCTTAAACCTGTGTGTTATTGTTAAGCTTAAACAACTGGAAAAGTGTATTGCATTTTTTTCATGCTTAATAAACTTTTTTTTTCCTTGTTACAATTTAATTCACAGTCATGTGACTCAGTTCTTCCACATTTGATTTAAAAAATGTCAATCTTTTGAGTCAGGATTTCATTCTGGGGCAGCACGGGGTCCAGTGTTTAGCACTGCTGCCTCATAGCGCCAGGGACCCAGGTTCGAATCCCAGCTTGGATCACTGTCTGTGCGGAGTCTGCACATTCTCCCCGTGTCTGTATGGGTTTCCTCCGGGTGCTCCAGTTTTCTCCCACAGTCTGAAAATCATGCTAGTTAGGTGCATTGGCCATGCTAAATTCTCCCTCGGTGTACCCGAACAGGCACCGGAGTGTGGCGACTCCGGGGATTTTCACAGTAACTTCATTGCAGTGTTAATGTAAGCCTACTTGTGACTAATAAATAAAACTTTAACTTTGAGAGCTTCCTGTCCAATGGTAACACCAAGTGGGATCGTAGTTTTCCCAAAATACTTTAATTTTAAAAAGTCTGTAATTAAAAAGCTGGACTCAATAATTGTGACTATTGGGTCCAGCAGGGATCTGTGCCAGGAGCCCAACTGTTAACATTATATTTTATATGGGTTGGCACAGTGGTTAACACTGCTGCCTCACAGCGCCAGAGACCCAGGTTCAATTCCCGGCTCGGGTCAGTGTCTGTGTGGAGTCTGCACATTCTCCCCATGTCTGCGTGGGTCTCCTCCGGGTGCTCCGGTTTCCTCCCACAGCCCAAGGATGTGCGGGTTAGGTTGATTGGCCTTGCTACATTGCCACTCAGAGTCAGGGGGACTAGCTAGGGTAAATGCCTGGGGTTACGGGGTTAGGCCTAGGGTGGGATTGTGGTCGGTGCAGACTTGATGGGCCGAATGGCCTCCTTCTGCACTGTCGGGATTCTGTGATCTATTATATTAATGATTTGGACTAAACATAATGGGCGAAACTCTTACCACCTTGCCCGCCCAGAATTGGAGCGGGTAAGTGTCCGACAACAGAAATCTCCAGCGACTTCAAGCGGGAATTTCCGGCCTCGCTCGAGCAAGGCCATAAAATCCCGCCCATTATCTCCAGATTTACATATGATACAAAGTTGTGTGGGAGGGTGAGCTGTGAGGAGGATGCAGAGATGCTTCAGCGTGATTTGGACAGGCTGAGTGGGCATATGCATGGCAGATGCAGTATAATGTGGATAATTGTGAGGTTATCCACTTTGGTAGCAATAATAGGAAGGCTGATTATGATTTGAATGGGTTTAAATTGAGAGGTGGCTACTCAGTCCTTGTGCATCAGTCGCTGAAAGTAAGCGCGCAGGTACAACTGGCAGTGAAGAAGGTGGAATGATAAGTTGGCCTTCATAGCAAAAGGATTGGAAAATAGGGATAGGGATGTTTTGCTACAATTGGGTAACACATTCTCCCCATGTCTGCATACATTTCCTCCGGGTGCTCCGGTTTCCTCCCACACTCCAAAGATGTGCTGGTTAGGTGTAAATGGTACTTTTTTGGTTAGTGTTGCTGTATTAACCTGAATAGGAATTGAGTTTAGGGTTTCAAAGTGATACTCCATCAAAGAACAAAGAACTTTCTTTGTTTTTTGTTCTTTGATGGTGTATCACTTTGAAACCCTAAACTCAAGGACTATGGTAGCTTGTGGATCCATTGACCAAATTAACCCGTTGCGAATTTAAACCGACCAGTTTCTGAATCCCGTAGGAGAGACCTGAGAGGCTGTTTAAATCTGGATTTCAATTGCTGAACGAACACTGCAAGGTGACCCCTGAAACGATATAAGACCGACGGACGTGCCTGATAGTGTGAGAAAGATTAACAGCATTGGTGGCAGAGCACAGCTTCCAAACTTCTTGTTGCATTTAGTTGCCACCCCCCCCCTCCCCGGGGGAACCTTGGCACTGGCCATCAGGCAGTGCCAAGGGGGCAGGGCCTAAGAGGGCAAGGGGGGGCTGGACCTAGGAGGTGGGGCCTAGGGTCAAGGGGCGGGGACTGGAGAGGGGCTGGACCAAGGGGCAAAGCATATTGTGGGCAGGGCCAAGGGATGGAGTCTATTGTGGGCGGGGCTAAGGGGGCGATCGGTAGGGGTGGGGGGGTCCCGCTGCCACTCTGCGTTGAGAGCGGTCGGGGCTGGAGAGAGGCCAGCGATCGGGGTCGGGGTGGTCTGCTCCTTGGGGGGTCTGCCCCCCGGAGGGGGTGGTAATCAGAAGGGGGTCTGCTGGGGCGGGAAGGAGATCGTCACTGCTGGGGGTGGGGACTGGAAATTGGGGTGCTCTGGGATGGGAGGGGGGTTGGGTATGGCCTGGGAATGGTCCTGAGGGCTGCGATCGGGCTGTGTAGGGGGGGGGGGTGGGGGCAGGCAGCACTGCGGGGGTCCCTGGCTGGCCAGCGATCGAGATGACCAGCAAACGGAGAAACTGACAGATCGGGGCCATTGCGCATGCGTAGAGTTCCGGAACTGTGAAACTGCGAATAGACCCCCCCACTGAGCTTTTAATGATATTCATGATTGTGACCTCTGCATTGCACAGTGTGGGAGATTCCAGTCTGAACTCCCACTGAAAATACAATCGTGATTTACACCAGTTTTCTTGTCAATACAGCACTTAGAAATTTTTTGGGAGAATTGGGGCCCTAAATCTCTCTCTGCACTAAATATGTTCTATCACAACAGGGAATTAACTCACTGGAGTACCTGCATGCTCATTTGCTTCAAGGAAACCCACTTGAGAGATGTTGCACTGTGTAAATTAAATGCTTGGTGAATGTTTAATCAAGGGGCTTGCGGGCACATGCCAAGGTAAGATCACTCCCCGCAGAAAAACATGGAAACATTTTCCAGTATCAGGAAAATATACTACCTGAACCGGGGTTCCCTGTAAATGACTGTATCCATCCAAAGTTGTGTGTGAGCTAGTTTCTGATTTTACCGGGGGAGTTGATGGCCTAGTGGTATTATCGCTAGACTATTAATCCAGAAACTAATGTTCTGCACATTCTCCCCGTGTCTGTGTGGGTTTCCTCCGGGTGCTCCAGTATCCTCCCACAGTCCAAAAGACGTACTGGTTAGCTGCCTTGGCCATGCTAAATTCTCCCTCGGTGTACCCAAACAGGCGCCAGAGTGTTGGGACTAGGGGATTTTCACAACAACTTAATTGCAGTGTTAATGTAAGCCTACTTGTGGCACTAATAAACTTTTAATGTGCAAATGGTTCATTGACCCAGGGGCGGGGGGGGGTGGGGGTGTTCTCTCGAAGGGTATGAAGGGAGTACCAGGAAGCTGATGGGCATGTCTTTGGCACAAGAGATCAGGGGATCAGGGGCGTCATTAGAGACCAGTTTTATCATTGGCCCGTGGTAAGACAAATGAACGATTTGCCAGTTGGATATCTTTACGTACCTGTTTGGAGCTCTTGTCTTACGATGGGTAGCGTCGCTGCCTCTGAGCCAGAGTTCGAGTCCCACGCCAGGACTATTTGCCAGTTGGACATCTCTATTGGTCAGCACGGTGGCACAGTGGTTAGCACTGATGCCTCACAGCGCCAGGGACCTGGGTTCAATTCCCGGTTTGGGTCACTGTCTGTGTGGAGTCTGCACGTTCTCCCCCTGTCTGCGTGGGTTTCCTCCGGGTGCTCTGGTTTCCTCCCAGATGTGCAGGTTAGGTGGATGGGCCATGCTAAATTGCCCCTTAGCATCCCAAAATGTGTACTTATGGCCTCATTCTGCTCCTGTATCTTATGGCAGGAGAATCCTTCTCCACTGTAGAGATTCTATGATTTATAAGTTTATAAGTGAGAGCACAACTGAGGCACAACTGGAGATTTGGCGGAATAGAGGGCGAGTACACAAGAACCATTCAAGATCTAAAGTGGTGGGACAAAAAGAGCTGGCTTTATCCTGTTTAACTGAGAAAGTTTGTAGGCGATGTTTTGTAGGTGTTCATTAGAATGCAGTACTAAAGGGGGTGTCAGTAGAACACTGATTCAAGAAAATTCACTTTGCAGAGTATCTTAGAAAATTCTGGAATTATTAAGGGATTGGGAAATTATTAAAGGGTGTTTGGTGTGATGAGCCTCAGAATATGTTCCACGACTCGCTCCACTGAACTTGGCATGTGTGATACTGGGGATCTCCAACAGACGGAGCGTGCTGAAGGTTTTTGATTTGATTTATTGTTGTCACATGTATTGCTATACAGTGAAAGATATTGTTTCTTGCGTGCTATACAGACAAAGCATACCGTTCATAGAGAAGGAAAGGAGGGCAGCATGGTGGCACAGTGGTTAGCACTGCTGCCTCACAGTGCCCAGGACCCAGGTTTGATTCCCGGCTTGGGTCACTGTCTGTGTGGAGTCTGCACGTTCTCCCCGTGTCTGTGTGGGTTTTCTCCCACAGTCCAAAGATGTGCAGGTTAGGTTGATTGACCATGCTAAAATTGACCCTAATGTCAGGGGGATTAGCAGGGTAAATATGTGGGATTGTGCTTGGGCCCAGGGCTTCCTTCTGCGCTGTAAGGATTCTATGAGAGAGTGTAGAATGTAGTGTAACAGTCATAGCTAGGGTGTAGAGAAACATAGAAACATAGATAAACTACAGCACAAAACAGACCCTTCGGCCCCACAAGTTGTGCCGAACATATCCCTACCTTTTAGGCCTACCTATAACCCTCCATCCAACAGAAAGAACAACTTAATGCAAGGTAGGTGCATTCAAAAGTCTGATGGCAGCAGGGAAGAAACTGTTTTTGAATCGGTTGGTACGTGATCTCAGACTTTTGTAGAGGAAGAGAGAATGTCTGGGGAGTGTGTGTGAGGACAGTGCATGATACCGAGAGAATCCAACTAAGGGAGCAATGAATGAAGCTAGGGCGGCAAGGTGGCACAGTGGTTAGTATTACTGCCTCCCAGTGCCTGGCTTCAATTTCGGCCTCAGGTGACAGTCTGTGTGGAGTTTGCACATTCTCCCCGTGTTTTCCTCCGGGTGCTCTGGTTTCCTTCCACACTCCAAAGATGAGCGGGTTAGGTGGATTGGCCATGCTCAAACTGCCCCTTGGCATCCAAAAGGGGAATTGGCGGGGTAAATACACAAGGGTATGGGTTTGGGTGAGATGCTCTTTCAGAGAGTCGGTACAGGCAAAGAATTAACCAAATCACCAAGGCAGCAGTCAAAGATGCTGAAATTATTTATTGCTGCAAAATTTTCCAACATTGAGAATATAAATAATTAATCATTAGGAATTATTAAACGTATTACTTAGTGAGTTGCATGCTAAGCAATTGATGTAGTGTCCATTAAGAGGATGAGCAGCAGAGAGTATCAAGGTAATTCCATCATTCAGCAGTAAGAAAACCACTAATATACAGCTGGGAACTTGGTAAAACCCCTCACAGTACATTTTTAAAAATTCATTCGTGGGACATCGGCATCGCTGACTGGGCCAGCATTTATTGCCCATCTCTAGTCGCCTGAGGGAACTTGAGAGTCAACACATTGCTGTGGCTCTGGATTCACATGTAGGCCAGACCAGGTAAAGACATCAGTGAACCAGATGGGTTTTTTTCCAACAATTGACAATGGTTTCATGGTCATCAGTAGATTCTTAATTCCAGACATTTTTTATTGAAATCAAATTCCACCATCTGCCGTGGCGGGATTCGAACCCGGGTCCCCAGAACATTAGCTGAGTTCCTGGATTAACGATAGTCTAGCAATACCACTAGGCTATCGCCTCCCCTCGTGTATCACGCGGTTTTTGTTTTGCAAACACACATCTTATTCGTAACATATTCAACTGAACATTGCAAAAATTTCAAAATGGCCACCGCTGGAAGTGCAGAGATAGTCAAAATTTATACACAGATCAAATTACACTGAGTTGCTTCAATACAATTGTGATACATTTAGTATTCGTTGTGTAAACTTAATATGAGTCATAGAGCCCAGTATAACCTAGAAGCATAAAACAGTAAAACTGGAAAATAAGAATATTGGTCTGAACTGGTCTCTTATATTGTAAAGTGGAACACCAGTAAAAACTGGAAAATAAGTATAATGGTTCAAACTGCTTTTGTTTTCCTATTTTGGAGGGCTTCTATACAATTTCTAGCCTCTCGGTTCGCTGTGGTTGAAAGGTCTTAGATAGTGACCTCCCTTCCCCACTGCGCCTCTGTGGAGGCTATCCCAAGCTTTGGCGCATCCCTCAGGACATAATCCTGGGAATGTGCCAGTCTACAACACTCGCTTTGGGACAACTCTGCACTGGAAGGTCAGGCATGGTTGACATGCAACGGACCTTATAGGTATTCAGTGCAACTGCAAATGGAGTGAGTGACATACAGCCGGGAATCGTCACGGGATGGGGGTGGACCATGCAAAGGTCCATTGACCTTGGGCAGGACTTTCTGGTTTTGGGGCAAGTTCAGCCGGATAATCCCACCCACAGCGTTGGAAGATACTAATTTGGTTCGCAATTTACGTACTGACACCTTTGAACAGTCATGTCATGTACTTTTATACATTTTACAAGTATATTTTTGAAAACATGTAATTCAGCACAGACTAAACCATTTTATTACACTTTATTCATTCCTGGGACATGGGTGTCGCTGGCTGGGCCCAGCTTTTATTGCCCATCCCTAGTTGCCGCTTGAGAAGGTGGTGGTGAGCTGCCTTCTTGAATCGCTGCAGTCCACGTGCTGTGGGTTGATCCACAATGCCGTTAGGGAGGGAACTTCCAGGATTTTGACCCAGCGACTGCGAAGGAATGGCCGATATATTTCCAAGTCAGGATGGTGAATGGCTTGGAGGGGAACTTGCAGGTGATGTTGTTTCCATGTATCTGCTGCCCTTGCCCTGCTAGATGGAAGTGCTTAGTGGCGAGTTTAACTAATAGGCAACTTAGCACGGCCAATCCACCTAGTCCGCACATCTTTGGAGACTCGGGGGCAATTTAGCATAGCCAATCCACCTAACCTGCCCATCTTTGGACACTAATGGGCAATTTAGCATGGCCACTCCACCTAACCCGCACATCTTTGGAGGAAACCAGAGCACCTTGAGGGAACCCGCATTAACATGGGGAGAACATGCAGAGTCCACACAGACAGTGACCCGAGGCCGGGAATTGAACCTGGATCCCTGGCGCTAAGCATTGTGCCACCATGCCGCCCAATTTTTTTTACTGAATTCAAACTTTCCCATTGTGGGATTTGAACCTGGGTCCCCAGAGCATTACCTGGGTCTCTGGATTAATAGTCCAGCAACTATACACCATACCATTGCCTCCCCCCTGGCTACCTGAGGGTGCTGACATTTTCTGGGTTCTACTCCCAGGGATCCAGCGTCCTACTTTCCGATCACAAGCTAGAAAGACTGGACAGGCTGAGACGCTTTCCTCTGAGAGGCAGGAGTCTCCGGGGTGACCCAGTCAAGCTCTTTAAGGCAAAGCAGGTGGTGGTGTGATGGTAATATCACCAGATTAGTAATCCAGAGGCCTGGGTTCAAATCCCACCATGGCATCTGGTGAAGATAAAGTTCAATTCATAAAACTTGGAATTGAAAGCTAGTCTCAGTAACGGTGACTGTCAAACCATCATCGATTGTTGTAAAACTAAACCCATCTGGTTCCTTTAGGGAAGGAAATCTGCCATCCTTACCCGGTCTGGCCTACATGTGACTCTATAGCCACACAGCAATGTTGACTCTTAAACTGCCCCCCCAAAATGGCTGAGCAAGCCACCCAGTTCAAAAGGAATGGATGACAAACGATCACATCGGGGGCACAGTGGTTAGCCTCACAGCGCCAGGGGCCTGGGTTTGATTCCCGGCTTTGGGTCACTATCTATGCAGAGTGTGCATGTTCTCCCCGCGTCTGCATGGGGGTTCCTCCGGATGCTCCAGTTTCCTCCCACAGTCCAAAGATGCAGTAAGAAGTCTCACAACACCAGGTTAAAGTCCAACAAGTTTATTTGGTAGTGCGAGCTTTTGGAGCGCTGCCCCTTCAACAGGTGAGTGAAGAGTTGGGTTCACAAACTGGACATATACAGACACAAACTCCTATATATGCCCTGTTTGTGAACCCAACTCTTCACTCACCTGAGGAAGGAGCAGTGTCCCGAAAGCTCGTGCTACCAAATAAACCTGTTGGACTTTAACCTGGTGTTGTGAGACTTCTTATTGTGCTTACCCCAGTCCAACGCCGGCATCTCCACATCATGTCCAAAGGTGTGTAGATTAGGAGGATTAGTGGAGTAAAATAAAGTAAAGTTTAAAGTAAAGTTTATGTATTAGTGACACAAGTAGGCTTATATTAACACAGCAATGACGTTACTGTTAAAGTTCCCTAGTCGCCACATTCCGGCGCCTGTTCGGGTACACTGAAGGAGAATTTAGCATGGCCAATGCACTCTAACCAGCACATCTTTCGGACTGTGGGAGGAAACTGGAGCACCCGGAGGAAACCCACGCAGACACAGGGAGAATGTGCAGACTCCGCACAGACAGTGACCCCAGCCGGGAATCGAACCCGGGTCCCAGGCGTTGTGAGGCAGCAGTGTTAACCATCAAATACATGGGTTACAGGGATAGGGCCTGGTTGAGTTGCTCTGTCGGTGAGTTGGTGCAGACCTGATGGGCTGAATGGCCTACCTCTGCACCGTAGGGATTCTATGGTTAGGTGCATTGACCTGAACAGGCGCCGGAGTGTGGCAACTCAGGGATTTTCACAGTAACTTCATTGCAGTGTTAATGTAAGTCTTATTTGTGACTTATAAATCAACTTTAAACTTTAGTCTAATGATTCAAGCAGTTGCCCTTAGCTGACACCGGTCGATACCAAGGGGATAAGGCACTGACCCTCCCTGGTCTATGTTTGGGGAGAGTGCGGCAGTTGTCAGTTTAACCCTCACTGGCCCAGAGGGGGACTGGGGTGAATGTCACCTCCAGCCAATAATGGACAGTAAGATCGGGGCAGTGGGTAAAAGCAACAATGCCCCTCAGCCTGTCGCCAGTCACCTCACTAATGGGTTTAATTAAAATTGCTCCCTAATACAGGAACTGGAGGCCACTCAGCCCCTCGAGCCTGTTCTGCAGATCATGGCGTACGTGAAACTTACAGATTTATATTTTCCCCTGTGTCCATTTCGAATGATGTGGAGATGCCGGCGTTGGACTGGGGTAAACACAGTAAGAAGTTTAACAACACCAAGTTAAAGTCCAACAGGTTTATTTGGTAGCAAAAGCCACACAAGCTTTCGAAGCTCTAAGCCCCTTCTTCAGGTGAGTGGGAGAATTCCCACTCACCTGAAGAAGGGGCTTAGAGCTTCGAAAGCTTGTGTGGCTTTTGCTACCAAATAAACCTGTTGGACTTTAACCTGGTGTTGTTAAACTTCTTACTCCATTTCGAATAACAGGAAATCTCTGATTCAACATGAAGTTTCATTGAAGGAACGCCCTCCATCCCGAGGGCACAGATGTGCGTGGCGAGGAAGTACCTGGGTGGGTTATATTAGGGGGTGCAGTTCAGAGGTTAACTCCGCTCCTGGCATCTCGGAAGGTCAGTGTGTCAGTGGGGAGTGGCCTCCAGGTTGTTCACGATCTCCGCCCAGCCTTGCATCGCCTTTCGGTGGCTCCAGTTAGCTTTGCCCGTACGCTCGGCTTGGTAATATTCCCTCTTTCTGTGTTTTGCCACCTTCTTCGCCAGGGCCAGCAAGCTGACCAGATCCGCAGTGGTGAACTGCTCCTCCTCCACCGCCAGCTGCGACACCCACTTTAGGGTCTTGAGGTATCCGACCTCATCCTGGCGCCAGATGTAGTTCCACCTCAAGATGTGGCTGTCTTCCTTCTCCGCCGCCCACTTCACGTCGTTCTTCCAACGCTGTAGCGTCCCGTGGTAGCCGGGGACACGATCCAACACTGAGAAGAAGCTTCGGAAGAAGTCCTCTTCGGAGCCATAACCATCTCTGTGGCCAGCCTCATAGCTGTAACTGTGGCTCTGATCACTCTCTTGCACATAACCATCTATGTTATCCTCCTCCTCAGAGCTCTCCTCTCTATAATTGGGAGTGTTGTAATAGACATACTGTAGCCGGTTGCTGGAGGTTGTAGTCCTGGGGGGTGACTGTGCGGATATAGGCTGGGGAGCTGAGGAAGGGTCTGGGCTGGGGTCACTCCAGCGACAACCCATGTTGTACACGCAGCCCCGAAAGTTCCCGGACAAACAAATCCTCCGCCCAGCAAGTTCCGCCTCCTCCCCGAGTCACTGGAGTTAGTTTCGATTTCCTGATCCACTCTCTGTCTCGCTACTTTCTGCTTCTCAGCGGGGGCTGGGGGAGCTCAGCATAGCGGAGCTGTGTGCAGACAGCTCTCAGTGCGAAGCCTCCATCTCCCTCCCACACACACACACCCTTCCCCCCCAAACACACACTGCTCCCCCCCACACACACTCGCACACACATTGCTGTACCCCCCCCCCCCACACACACACACATTGCTGTACCCCCCCTCACACACACAGGCACTGCTCCCCCCCCCCCCCACACACACATTGCTGTACCCTCCCCCCACACACACAGGCACTGCTCCCCCCCTCCCACACACACACATTGCTGTACCCCCCCTCACACACGCAGGCACTGCTCCCCCCCTCCCACACACACATTGCTGTACCACCCCCCCTCACACACAGGCACTGCTCCCCCCCTCCCACACACACATTGCTGTACCCCCCCCCCCTCACACACACACAGGCACTGCTCCCCCCTCCCACACACACATTGCTGTACCCCCCCCTCACACACACAGGCACTGCTCCCCCCCTCCCACACACACACACACACATTGCTGTACCCCGCCGCACACACACACACATACTGACCCCCTCCCCCCACACACACTGCCCCCCCCACACACACACACACATTGCTGTACCCCGCCGCACACACACACTGACCCCCTCACCCATCCAATCACACACACTGACCCCCTCACCCACCCACACACACACTGACCCCCTCACCCACCCACTCACACTGCTCCCCCCCACCCACACGCACACATTGCTGTACCCACACCCTCCCCCCCCCCCCCCGGCCCACACACACACAGGCACTGCTCCCCCCCCCCCCCACACACACACACACACATTGTGCCCCCCCCCACACACACAAATTGCTGTACCACCCCCCCCCCCCACACACACACACTGACCCCCTCACTCACCCACTCACACACACTGACCCCCTCCCCCCCACACACACTGCCCCCCCCCACACACACACACACACACATTGCTGTACCCTCCCCCCCCCGCCCACACACACAGGCACTGCTCCCCCCACACACACATTGTGCCCCCCCCCACACACACACATTGCTGTACCACCACCCCCCACACACACACACACATTGCTGTTCCCCGCCCCCCCCCCACACACACACATTGCTGTACCACCACCCCCCACACACACACACACACATTGCTGTACCCCGCCCCCCCCCACACACACACATTGCTGTACCACACCCCCCACACACATTGCTGTACCCCGCCCCCCCCAACACACACACACACATTGCTGTACCCCCCGCCCCACACACACACACACACACATTGCTGTACCCCGCCCCACACACACACACATTGCTGTACCCCCGCCCCACACACACACACACATTGCTGTACCCAGCCCCCCCCCACACACACACACACATTGCTGTACTCCCGCCCCACACACACACACACACACACACACATTGCTGTACCCCGCCCCACACACACACACATTGCTGTACCCCCGCCCCACACACACACACACACACACATTGCTGTACCCCGCCCCCCCCCCACACACACACACACATTGCTGTACCCCGCCCCCCCCACACACACACACACATTGCTGTACCCCGCCCCCCCCACACACACACACACACATTGCTGTACCCGCCCCCCCACACACACACACACATTGCTGTACCACCCCCCCCACACACATTGCTGTACCCCGCCCCCCCCACACACATTGCTGTACCCCGCCCCCCCCCACACACACACACACATTGCTGTACCCTGCCCCCACACACACACACATTGCTGTACCCCCGCCCCACACACACACACACATTGCTGTACCCCCGCCACACCACACACACACACACACACATTGCTGTACCCCCGCCCCCACACACACACACACACACATTGCTGTACCCCCGCCACACACACACACACACACACACACATTGCTGTACCCCCCGCCACACACACACACACACACACACTGCTGTACCCCCGCCACACACACACACACACACATTGCTGTACCCCCGCCCCACACACACACAGACACATTGCTGTACCCCGCC